>NW_005842784.1:635164-638319 GCF_000455745.1 Alligator sinensis | reverse complement strand
AAGAGCGGGGTGGCATAAAAGTTTAGGTCTGGCTTAAGAGTGTTACAAAGAGGAGAATATAAGTGTGCAAGTTGGAGGAGAGTAAAGAGATGCCTGGATAGGCCTGAATGATGTGGGTAGAAGACAGGAACCAGAGGAGAAAATGGGACCAGACAGAGTGAGCAAGTGGAGTAGGGACAGAGACAGACTGAAATACAGTTTCTTTTAGGGTACATATAGCTGTTACATTTAGATTGACCTAACTCTGGTTAGGTATATCTAAATGCTCATCAGTGAAGACATTCAGAAGGGTTAAATCAAGCAAAAAAAGCATGCACAATCACTTGAGTAGGTGCCTAATTTTGATCAAGATTGGGTTGACCCAGTCTCTCAAATGCCTGCACACATTCGCAGTGCAGTCCTGAGGCTGGAAAAGCCCAGCTGCTCACTCCATCCCCAAGGCTGTGCTAATCATGCCCCCTCCCCAACCCTGACTAAGCTATTTTTAGCCCTACCCATCCTAACCCCCCCCCCATGCAGAGACCCCTGCCCCCCCCACCCTGATCCTGCTCAGCCCTACCCCCACCCTGAGTTACTAGTCTGGTCTCTTCACACTTCTCCCAGAAGGGCTAAACCTTCCAGTCATGGCTGGCCGGTCAAGTAGGGCTTAAGGCTCAAGCCCTGCCAGCTGGTCAGGTGACAGGAAGAGGAAGGTTGGGATCCTACAAATGGCATATGGAGAAGGCCGGAGGAACAGCAGAAAGGGGGACTCCCAATGACTATGGTGCCATGGCCGCAGTCTCTTTTGGAAGAATATGCCATGCTGTAAGCCAGAAGTATGATCATCTAAAGTAAGCAGGCATGTTGCCTCTCTTATTTCTTTATTATCATTTTTCCATTATATGGCCATAGAAGCCTATGTTTTGCGTTGAATGTTAATAATCGGAGGATTGGGCTGAGGCTATTTGGGGAAGGAGGAGGCCTCATTGAGGAGGCCCATTGCAGTATGAGGACTCCAGCACCAGAGAGGGCACAGTATTCAGGGGTGAGCAGACCCCAGTGCCAGAGGGGGCACAGGAGCCCAAGTGAGGTTTTTTGAGAGCTAGAGCCTTGGAGTCAAGCCCTGATTAGTGGGTTCTTGACTGACAGGCGTAGCTAGAGAAAGAAGGGATAAGCCCACAGCGGCCAAGACCCCAACATAAAGAGGAATTTATAAATACCATCTGTGAGGCTTCTGTGGGGTAGGGAAGAAACAGAGCCGCAGATAGCGCCCCCTGGAATTGGGGCAAGAAATGGGCAGCCTCCCACCTAATTAGGATCATTAATTAACAACAAGGAATGGCAGGAGAGAAGACGGGTGGTTGGCCCAGAACAGGTGGGCGGGGCTGTCAGTAGATGGACCCTGAGCAGGCCCCCTGTTACAGTTGGTCTTTTCCATGTTAGTTTGAGATATATTAGTGATACAGTCTGGAGAATTCTGTCTATGCCAGGGGTGGGCAAAATGACAGATCCAGCAGGCAGATGGATTCCATTTCCCAGCAGCCCATGCCCACATTGCTGCAGCTAGTTTCCATGGAGACCCCAGAAGTGGCAAGGCAGTGACAGCTCAAATCCAGGGTTTCCATGGAGATCGGCCCCAGCAGCGCTGGAAGGCTGCACACCTGGGTGGGGAGCTGCTCCAGGGCTGGGAACCTGTGGTGGTAGGGTAACCACCTTTTTAAAATATAAAGGCAGGACACACCCCCGCAACCTCTGCTGGTGGCACAGCCAAAGCGGAGCAGAGGTGGATGTGGGCTCAGGGCTCTCTGCCCTGCTGCCCTTCCCCCAGGAGCCCTGTGCTGGCTGTATGCCCCATGCTCTCCCAGCAACAGTGGGGGACACAACTCCATACTGTTGTCACCCCTGTTGCTGCTGGGTGGGCAAGGGGCATGTCACTATCGTGGCACAGGGCTCCTGGGGATAGGGCAGCAGGGTGTGGAGACCTTAGCCAGCAGTGGGCAGCCCACATCCACCTCCACCCCACACACAAGTCTGGGGGACCACATGCCCCCCACCCTCCTGGGGGGTGTACACAGTGGCAATGAGTCAGCCCCCACCCCCTGGATGAGCCACCCATAGCTCTGTCCCACTCCACACCCCAGCCCCATGCACCGCCCTGGCCCCATCAGCCCCTGCTCCACTCCCTCCCTCACTGTGGGGGCCTCAATCTGCTCCTCCATGCCCCCTCTACCCCATAGACTTACCTACAGGGAGCTGCTCTCTATATTGCCTGGCTGTACCCACAGCCATGTGCATGTGTGCAGGTGTGTGCATGCATGTGGCGCCCCTTGTGTCCTGCTCCCAGCAGTCCCTTACAAAGGGAAACCCATCATTTTCTGTGGATCCCTGCACAATGCTGCAAATATGGATCAAATGCTGTCCTGGAGTCATGCAGCTCAGAACCAGGACCTGAGGTTTTGTATTCCAGGACTGTTTCACCCAATTAGGGAAGGGTGGTCACCCTATGTAGTGGTGATAGTGTGGTCCAGAGCCAGGGCAGGATCACACCCCTGCCTGGGGTGGCAGTCAGCGGATCACAGCTCTGCCCTGGCTCCAGACCATGGTGTCACCACTGCAGGATCCCAGCCCTGGAGCAACTCTCCACCCAGCTGCACACACTGCAGTGCTGCTGGGCCTGGTCTCCATGGAAATCTTGGCCCCATGCTGTCACTACCCTGCCACTCCTGGGGTCTCCATGGAAACTGGCCACAACCATGCGGCAGGGGCTGCTGGGAAACGGAGTCTGCCATGGGCTGGACATTGCCCACTCCTGGTCTATGCTGTATCTTTTATGTTTGGGTTCTCAAAATGTGGGTCATGACCCCCCCAGGGGGTCACAAGTAACTTAAAAGGGGCCAAAAACTTCCCACGGGGTACCACGGTGGCGCGAGAAAGTAGTGTGTGGTGGTGGTGTGGGGTGGTGGATGGTGGCAGTGGCTGCCACATGCAAGCTCCCCATTCCCCGTCACTGCCATCCAGCACTCAGGGTCACAGTAGCACAAAGTTTAAGAACCCCTGTTTTATGTGGTTAAGGAGAGGACTTCCATTTCCAGGGCTGTTTATCTGGGATCCCTCTCAATGGGCACACCTACATGTGCAATTAATGCAACTTGATAAACTCTGGTGCAATTCAGCAG
>NW_005842784.1:632292-635133 GCF_000455745.1 Alligator sinensis | reverse complement strand
AGCAGGAGTAAACTATTCCCAGCATCACCATTTGGGATTTAAGCGTAGTAATTTACTCCGCCATCAGATAGTACCTGTGTCTGATGAGACTATCCAGTGGTGCTGTAAATTAGTCTACACTGGCCCAAGTGCCGTGCACATGTAGATGGTGATGCTTTACTGTGCAGTAAATTAGTCTACTGCATAGTAAAGTTCATGTGTACACATGCCCAATCACATGTAATTGGTACTTCTTGCAACCATTAGGTTAACCTGGCCTGGAAGAAAGCCATCATGAAGCAGTTCTTGAGAGAATCTATTTCACCAATACAAAACCATACACATTGTATGTGTACCATAGAGAATCATAGAGAAGTATGGCTGTTTGAGGACCCATTTAGTGATTTTTGCCAAAGGTCACCCTGAGTCAAGATCAACCCTAAACAAACTATCCAATACAATGAATAATCTAGACTCGACATAAGGTTACTATCAACCCAGACACAATACAGACATAACAACCTAACCTGCCACAGGTAAAACAGAGGAACCATGGCAACCATTGTCTTACTTCTATGAAATGTTGTCAGTATATGCTTAAAAGATGCCAGGTAGAGGGCCATGGTCCCCCCCTCCATCCCATCGCAAAGGAAGGCAAAAGTCCCCACAACCGTTACAAATCTGACCATGAGGTAAAATTCCTTCCTGACCTCAAATTCTTTCCTCAGGTCTGACTCTGAGTAGAGGGGGAAGGCTGTCTAGCCAGGAACCTCTGGTTTTGGTGTCAATAAAAGCATTGGCACACCTCAAAGTCCCCAGCTTTAGCTGTAGCCAACACCCAATGCCTTGAGGGAGGCTTATAAATACCCTGACACATGTAGCAGAAAGGGAGTGGAGGCAAACAAGCCCAGAACCATGAGAAAAACCCATACTAGAAACAGGCATAGCTATGCCCAGATCATCCCTCATCAGTGGTTGTCCAACTTCTTCTTGAACACCTCCAGTAATGGAGAGTCCACAATTTACTTAGTCTATTCCACTGCCTCACAACTCTAATACTGAAAAAGGTTTTCCTGATATCCAATATAAACTTACTTTGCTGCAACTTCAAGCCATTGGACCCTGTCCTTCTCTGCAGCACAAGAAAAGGTGTTTTCCTTCTTTATGGCAACCCTTCAAGTAGTTGAAGACTGCTATCATGTCCCCTCTTAAAGTGCCTTTTCCACAAGCTGAACATGCCTAGCTCCTTCAGCCTCACCTCATATGACTTGTTTTTCAAGTTCTTTATCATCTTAGTTGCTTGCCTCTGAACTCTCTCTAACTTCGTCACATCCTTTTTTAAGTGTGTAGCCCAGAACTGCATACAGTTCTCCAGATGAGGCCTAACTAGTGCCAAGTAGAGAGGCACTATCACCTCCCATGTCTTGCATCTAATGCTTCTATTAGTGCACCCCAAAACTACATTTGCTTTTTGTGCAGCTGCATCACACTGCAGACTCCTATTGAATCTATGATCTTCTGACTCCCAAATGCTGCCATCCAGTGAGGTGTCACCCATTTTATATTTGCATTTTTGATTATTTTTCCCAAGGTGAAGCACCTTGCATTTGTCTGCATTGAATTTCATCCTGTTGGCTTTAGCCCAACTTTTCAATCTGTTGAGATCCTTCTGAATTGTGCTGATATCTTTCAATATGTTTGCAATCCTTCCCAGTTTCATGTTGTCTGCAAACTTGCTCAGAAAGACATGGACCTTCTGTGTATAATTATTATCCAGTGTAGCATTTCATTGCAGGAAATAGTAGGATGCAAACTAACTTGCTGGAATTGATAGGGTCCCAATATTTTCTCATTTCTGTTCATTCACTTTTTAGTTGAAAATTGTACAGATCCATACTATAAATCACACATTTGCAAGAGACTGTTTAGACAGGGCTGATTGTGCCTTGAGCAAGGTGGTGGATTCAGTCCCCTTCTGATGTCCCTTTCAGTCTGACTTTTCTATAAGCAACCTGAAATAAACAGTTAACCAGAGTGCACCTTATTCACTACAGCTATGAACAGGAAATTGTGATATGACAGAGTGGTGTAATGCTGTACTTTGGTTCCCTGTTTCACTGGGAATATAGTGAGATTCTCTGGGGAAACAGATGCTCAAGCACCCCATTCACAGCATGCCCCCTTAGGCCTAAATATGTTATCTATTTGTTAGTAAGCAAATGAAGCATTAAATATTATTGACGATGATGAAGTATGTCAAGGAAAACTTTAACCACAATATTTTGCATTTTTTGTGCTAGCTGGCTCACAACTGTGGCAAATTTCTAACCCTTGGTGATGGGGTGTCTAGTGACCAAGAGGCAACCATTGGAATAAAGGCAATGTAGAAACTAGAGACAGATTTTCATAGATGTTCAGCATCTGTGGTGCTATAGCTGTGTCTTCTCCTTTGTTTGCATAGGGCTCTGGAGGCACAGGTGAGGGAGCTCCGGGAGGAGGTTAGCAGGCTGAGGGGGATCAGGGAGGTGGAGGATGAAATTGACAGTTATTTCCTTTCCCTGCAGGACCAGGCACCGAAAGAAGAAGCAGCCCGGGGAATGCCCTCCGCAGCAGAGTGGCAGATGGTCACAGCCAGGACCGGAGCAGCTCGCAGAGAATCGGTACCAGCTTCTCCAGTCCGACTGGAGAACAGGTACGAGGCCCTGGCGACCCTGCAGGAGATGGAAGGGGAGGAGGAAACCCTTGGGCAGGAAGAAACACCACATTCTTCACACTCCAAACAGGTCAAGAGATCCAAGAGGACCCAGAGGAGGAGGCGACGAGTGCTTGTCATAGGCGACTCCATCCTGAGAGGCATGGAGG
>NW_005842784.1:628360-628901 GCF_000455745.1 Alligator sinensis | reverse complement strand
TTATGCAGGGGGTCGGACTCGATGATCTATTGAGGTCCCTTCCGACCCTAACATCTATGAATCTATGAATCTATGAATTTCCAGCATGCTTCTTACCGTTACAGCTAGCCTCATTGCCCTAAGTCTCAGCTCCCACTGCTATCTCTAATACTGCAACTTACAACTTTTTATATATAGAGTAAGGAAATTTAGACTCTGATTTACTG
Source organism: Alligator sinensis (assembly GCF_000455745.1). Classification (NCBI taxonomy): domain Eukaryota; kingdom Metazoa; phylum Chordata; order Crocodylia; family Alligatoridae; genus Alligator; species Alligator sinensis. The sequence continues at coordinate 628,695 of NW_005842784.1, read as the reverse complement.
ATTTTTATTTTTATTTTCCTCCTCCATTTGAACTTCCCCCCAATAGGATAATGGAAATTTCCCAAACCAGCCCTTTCTCCCTTTGGGTTCGTTCTCTCTCAGCAAAACCAACAAACAAATGCTTTGAAAGGGCTGTAATTCACCTCTTTTTCTTTCCCAGGTAAAAACTTCAATCTTGTAACTGGGTGGCATCTGTACTTATTGGAAGTGTGGAATCAGAAAAAATATATGCCTTAAACTTTGACTATTTTAGTTATAAGATGACATAACCGCTTTGTGTAGAATTGCTGGCTCTGTATAGTAGAACAGATAAGAGAAAGTGTTTGTTCTTTGTA
>NW_005842784.1:540405-621527 GCF_000455745.1 Alligator sinensis | reverse complement strand
TTTCTGGTGCTGGTTATGTTTGTTGTTAAAATTCTTTGTCCCTCCTGTATCTAAAAATGGCACTGATATCCTTATATATCACACTTGGGTATCTCAGTATCACCCAAGGGGGGTGGGAGAAAAATTTGTACTTGCAGATCTCCCGTACGGTGGCTCAAGCTGGAAATAAAAGTGACTGCTGGATATGCTCTCACAGCCCAGCGCACCTACAACAAGGAATCCCAATGATCGGAGTACCAATATCCCTCCGGCAATGGGGAACAATAAACGGCGGCTTCGTTAGACACTACTCGTTAGCTGCCCATCGGTCCGCTCCTAAAGAATGGAGGGCCGCCCCTGCTAACTGGATAATCTCCCCAAGAGTAGAGGCGCCTTTCTGTTACAGATCCAACAACACCGGAGCTTATAATAAAGCCACACCTGTAGGACACTACCCTCATTGCCTAACTACTCTAGATTATAGCCCCAATAGCACCAGTGGAATCCTGTTGGGTAATGTACCCTCTCTCAATTGTACAGGATTCATGGTCTACAACTTTTCTAAGGAACCTCATGTTGCTCTCATTGCAAACAGATCGGAATTTTACATTGACTCCAATTTTACTTCTTGTAATATATCTCGGTCCAGCAGGATAACAGCTGAACGTGGTCCGTCCTATACGATGCATATTAATCGAAAGTGCCGGATATGGCACAACACCTGTCGAGATTTGAGTACCCTTTCTGCCCCAGGCCTTTACTGGCTCTGCGGAAACAGGGCTCATAAAATCTTGCCCTGGAATTGGGTGGGGGCATGCACTCTTGGACGTGTTATCCCTGGTTTTGAAATGCATAGTACAATATATCTGGAACAAGTAAAAAATTTCAACCATCACATGAAAAGGGCGGTTAACCCCTTAGCTACCAGAAACACAGGGTTCCATCAATTTGTGAGAACCTTCATACCGTGGCTTGGAGTAAGAGAATTGGAACTAGCCATAATTAACATTTCAGCCACAATGGAAGCTATGGGAAATGCCACTGCGGATGCAATTCAGGCTCTGCAAGAAGAGATCTCCCAGATCTCACAAGTAACTATACAACACCGCGTAGCCCTAGATTACCTATTGGTATCCCAGGGAGGAGTATGTGCCTTAGTAAACTCCACCTGTTGTGTCTATGTCAATCAGGACATGCGAATTGAAACTGACATTCGTAAAATCCGAAGTCAGTTAAGGGTCTTACATCAAGTGGCCTCAGAAAATACTGACTGGGGTCTAAAAGAAATGTGGTCTTGGCTAACCTCCTGGCTCCCAGATTCCGGGGCCCTTGGCAAGAAAATCCTGTATGGAATATTGTTTGTCTTGATAGTTCTGATAATGTTTTATGTCTTAGTGCAACTGATCCTCTGCTGCGTGAAAGCCAGCAGGAGAAGCTTTAGCAAGGCAAGAAAACCCACAGCAGAGTCTAAAATAATGGTATTACAAAAGTGTGAGCAGATTAAAAGAAAACATAAAAGGCTGCATGATAAAATAGAGGGGCTCATGAAAATAAAAATTTAAGGGTAAAGTGAGACTAAATAGTCTCAAAGGGGGGGGAACTGTGGAATCAGAAAAAATATATGCCTTAAACTTTGACTATTTTAGTTATAAGATGACATAACCGCTTTGTGGAGAATTGCTGGCTCTGTATAGTAGAACAGATAAGAGAAAGTGTTTGTTCTTTGTAACTCCTCTGCAACTGCTTCGCTCACCGCGGCCTTGAAGATAGCAAAAAGTATGTACAACTCTGATTTGCAGGTGCAAGAAGGAGGTTTGTGAACTAACCTCGCCTCCCCCATTAGTTCCCATCCTGATTACAGCAAAGAAATAATGAAGTAATGTTATAGCCGCTTTTCATGCTAATTTCACTATATGATCACGTGAGTTGTAAGCAACTGTTAAAAAGTATATAAGCCTCCTGATTTTGCTCTTGGGGGGGGACCCCTTCCAAGTGCTTGGGAAATCCATGTCACTTTGGAATCCCCCCTACAGCTGTAGTTTCTTTTGAATAAAAGCTTCTGCTGACCTGACCCAAAAGTATGCTGCGTGTGTTTCCACGACAGAAGTATGTAGAGCAAGAGTCATTGCTAACTGACCATGAAGGCTTCTTATACTGTTGGCTGCTGTTTAGTAAAATGACAGTATTAACCCTGGCCTTGCATGGGACCCTTTGGACTCAGATACCACTGTGAGGTGTATATGAAAATAACTGCAGGAGGCTCCTTAGGTAAAAAGAAACTAACTGTAATACCAGAATAGAGATGGGGAGATATCAGAAGTGCATCCTAGTTTTATGAGTTTTTCAAATAATTTGGAGAGGTAGTAATATAGCATCACAGCTCTGGAAGAGCTGCCACTGGCTGGACATTTATGTAGCTGTTGTATCCAGATCCAAATATGCCCAACTGCACGTCTTAAGCTTCTCTGGGACAGGCTGCAGAACTGGCTTGTCCTTGGGCCGTCTCATACAGTTCTTTGGTGCAGGTTCTGTCCATGACACCTTTAGAGAAATTAGACCATTCAATTTGGGGACTCCCAGTGTCCCCAATCGCCTACAAATAATGCTTTCCAGAATTCTAGGTTTACATTTCACTTGTAAGAGACATGCAATTCATTAAGAGCAAAAAGAAAGAGACTTTGTAAAAGTTCTTACATATCTGCTCTCTGCGTTAGTTGGCAAAAGAAATATACAAATCAAGGTGGAGTAAACCCTTCTATACGAATTTTCCTCTTATCTCTGTTTTCTTGCCAGTTTTCATCATTTGGGTGTAGGTAAGAGTCCTCTAAGGAATCTTGCATTCCCCCTCCTGCACGTGGCTTTTCCTCCAAAGTAGAGTGTACATCCGTGTCTCTCCCTCCTGTGCAGCCTTTTTCCTTCTTCACTAGTCCCATAGATAAATTGAAACCCTTTACAGGCCTCTCTCTTTCTCTCTCGTGCCTAGGCTTTCTGTATCAATGATCCCCCTTTTTAGGTTAGCCATTGTCTTATTACCAGCCTGCTTGATCAAACAAGTTTTCTTGTTCTACTACTGTAGTTCTCAACCTTTTTAGACTTGGGGCATCCCTGGGAAAATGCTGGCTCTAAGTTTTCACTCATTCTTTTACTGCAAAAAAAAAAAGTGAAATTCTTCTCTTGCAAAGAACTCAGAAAGACCACAACAGGTCAGAATGTTTTTAACACTGTGAATTCCTATTTGAAATCTCTGGGTTTATCTTATGAATCAGATAGAGGATAGAGATTCTACAACCTCTCTGGGTAGCCTGTTCCAGTGCTTTGCTACCCTCCTTGTGAGAGAGCTTTTTCTAATATCTAATCTAAACTTCCCTTGCTGTAACTTGAGACAATTGCTCTTTCTTCTGTTATCTGCCACCACTAAGAACGGTATAGCTCCATCCTCTTTGGAACCACACTTCAGGTAGTTGAAGGCTGCTATTATATCCCCCCTCATTATTATCTTCTTCAAACTACATAAGCCCAGTTCCCTCAACCTCTCCTCAAAAGTCACATTCCCCAGCTCCCTAACCATTTTTGCTGCTCTCTGCTGGACTTATAAGAGTGAATCATCATGAATGCTGGATAAATTTGAGCATGTGCCAAGTAATTACAATAAGAAAAAGAAAGATTAAATGTTTCTGACAATAGTGAAATGCATCAGGAATAACTTACTACAGTATTTTTCATTTTTTCACTTAGCCACAATGCTTATGTGGTCAGCACTCAAACAGTCGGACATATGGGGTTGTGCTAATAAATCAGCAAAAAGAGCAAGGAAGCTGTTAGAGGAGGTTTGCCTATGGCTTCCAATATAACATATTTGCTCAAATATAAGGCATCCCTAAATAGCAGACCCCCCAATAATTAGAGTCTATGTATGGAAAATGTATACATTTGTTAGAATTTTCCAGGTATAGAATCTAATTATTGGATGTTTGTCTTGAATTTGTTCCCCATCTACTGCTACAGCAGGGAAAATAAATCAGTGTGGGGGTGGGGGGGAAATCAGGTAGCCCCTTGTTACTGCTCCCCTCCCGCATTTTACTGTCAGACCCTGGTGTCCCTGAGGACATGGAAGTAAAGAGCAAATTTGAAAACACTGACTTTATACTATGGGTACTTATAGACTTGGTTCATCCCAAATTAATGCATTTTACCTTTTTCAAACTGCTGCAATTTTTAACACAGATACCCCATAAACACATTTTAAAGCAATACTTTTGCACTTACTTATGTATAGTACAAAGTATGCATGATATAAGTCCAAAGCCAAAAGGCTCATGGTTTACCCTAGAGGTCATTAGGCTGGGCCCCAACAGAGTCAACAGCATTTCAAACCATGGTGACCCCATAGCTCAGCACTGCTCAGTAGGTGTGTGTAATCCAAATGCCACCCCCAAGGTGCCATGTGCTAATTAGCCCCCCACTCCTGACTGGAACCAGGTGTTCTTGTCACAGGTCCTGGAGTCCTCCAAAAAATATATGCAGATAGATTGCAGGGCAATCTGGTCCAGCTCCATCTCAAGGGGAGCAGGACCACACTAATCATATGCGACAGGCTGAGCGGGGCTGACAGAGGGATTCTGGATGAAATCTTTGGGGATCCCATTTGATGTTTACCAGACATTTAAAGCTGATGAAGAAAAAGGAATCATTAGAAATGGGAAAGAAAGGCGCAGCTCAGCTGTGGGAGTAATGAGGAAGTTGAAATCTATTCAGTATAGTAGCTCACCATGACCTTAAAAAAGAGGCTGCACTAACCTATTTTTATGGTAGGTTCCTATCAGCATTTTTAGCACCAGGAGAGGGGGGTCAGAGCTTCCTTTGATGTCTCTGAGTGCCAGCCTGGTACTGGTACTACAGCACCTCCAGGCTTGGTGCCCTTTTCCTCCTGGGGGAGCAACTGCCCATTTTTTTAAGGGCCATGCAAAAAAAAAAAAGAAAGAAAGAAAGAAAAAGCTCCCATCAGTATGTTTTCCCAGTATTGGCAGTGTATTATAGTCATGCTCAGTGTTGGCTGCATTTAATCAACTTCATAGTTGGTTTCCATTACTGAGCACATGCTGCTTTTGGCAGCAGTTTAATGATAGACAATGTATTTAATGAGGGTTCCTTGCACGTGAATATAAGATGAGGAGTTTTTCCCCCCATGCTGATTAGGGGGAAAAACCTCATCTAATACTTGAGTAAATATGGTAAGTTTCTTTTCTGTCTTGCTGCTCAGGTTCCACACCCCACCTTCCCAAAGCAATTACTGGCATCTAGTAAAACAAATCTGAGTATTTCCTGAGGATCAGAAATTTGTGGGAACTAGTTTTGGGGGTTTTTTTTTAATTGTGTACACTTCAAATACTTGGCTTTAGCACATGGTGATGTCCTACTACTGTACTGGCTTCTCTGTGATTGCATCTGTCCTTGAAACAACAAGAAGCAGCACTTTAGTCATTCTGTGTGTGAATATATATTTACTATTGCAGGCCCAGAAGGGTTTTTAACAACTTTCTGTGTGCATACTGCTAACAAGTCATTGTACATATTTACCAAGTGATCAGCTTGAGCAGAATCACAAATGTTTCTCTTTACAATGAATAGTAAGCAGAGAAGGTCTAAATGGCGAACGCTGATCCAATATATACATTTGTCACAGATATGATGTAAAGTCAGCACAGGCTCTTTGATGTCATATAAACATGTCATTTTGAACTGACTCAGTTGTGCTGGCATTTCATCAATGAATGCACAACAAACAGCATCAATTATGCTTCATCACTGTTTATCATTTACCCATTTAAAATGCCCATCCATTACCAGCAGAGTGGTTTGCAGTGTTTAGTCTCTGGTAAAGTTGGTATTCAAGGACCTTAAGCCCTAAGGCAGATTCGCTCTCTTTCTTTCTTTAGCCTACTGCTTTAATTACTGTGTGGTTAAAACAAATTCCTTCAAATTTTATATTCAAACCTATGTAATATTTAGGCAGCCTCATGAAAAGAAATCTCAATTGGAACAAGACAGACACTTGGAAAATCTGGGAATTCCCAGCTTTAGAAAGGGGAGGTTCTAATTCTGTTGACTATGGTTTTTATTTTCCTGTTTTACTTTCAGGCCTTTTTTTACAAATCTTGACTCAGGTGAGCTAACTTTACTAACATGGGTAATCAAAGGGTTTGTTGGTTTGGACATTTAGGGGTAGACTTTCAAAGGCAGTTATGTACTGCATTCCTACTCTGATTTATAACTCTCAAAAATCTATCCTTTAAAGCACCAGCTGAGCAAAGCACCTTAAGCATATGCTTACATATGCTTAAATCCATCCCTGTTCATCAAAGCATTTCAACAGATGCTTACCTACAAAATCACTGGTAGGTAAGCATGTGCAGATTAATTTAAGTGCGCTCTTAAATTCTTGTCTGAACTGGGGTCCAAGGTTTAGAAGTTACTGAAAATACATTAATAACTGATTTTAAGTTATTTGAATAATAATAACTTATTATTATATAATATACACACAGAGATATTTAAGTTATATAGAGTCTTATACACTGTATAAAATCTGTTATTTGGTATAGTTTTGGATACTAATAATCAATAGTTTGAAATGCTAGTGCTACTAAATGCTGTGCTTACTAAAAATAATACACGAATTCTGCTTCGTTCTCTGCTAGTAGTTAAAAAGTAATGAGTCCTTTTATGCTTTCTTTACATAATAAGCTCCAGCCAGAAAACTCAATGCTTCCTAGTAAAGAAACTAAAGTGAAAATACCAATATTAAAGGAACAAAGATGAAATCAAGTAAGTCTTATATTATTATGGTTAACAGTCAATAAGGAAAATGGGAGTTTATTTATTCTGCTAACTTAAAGAGCATTAAACTATAAATTTCTAACTCTATTTTATTTTAGACCTTGAACTCAGCCCATGAAAAATATCCTTTCTGTAGCTTGCTGTCATTATTTTTTTAATTTTTAGTTTTACAGATTCTTGGCTTAATTTTCCTAAATATTCCACAGGGTTTAATTGCGTTAATCCTGGGTCTTTCACAAAAAAATACAATCTCAAGGGAGTTGCCCAGTGAGTGGGATTGTAGTGCTGAGGGGAAAATCTTTTAGAAGGATATAAATAAATGCATGATACTGCAGGCTTTGTATAAGCAAAATAGGTGGGGCTCATTGAAATGAGGCAGGTATGATTGGGTATTTGGATCATACGGTCATTGCACAGTAGAACTATTTGAGTGGTGGGGCAAGAGCTTTCATTTATTCACAAGTCTGTGAAAACTTAACAGCAATGAGCTGCAACCACTTTCCGATCATGTATAAGTAAATGTTTGAAAGACCATGATTTGTACATACAAATATGTGGGGAGGAGCTTTTGGTCATAAGAATAACGGTGTTTTTTTCAGCAAACAAACATTCCTACTAGAAGTATTCATTTTAGATTATTTAAACGGAGAACAGAAACTGCCATTTGTCTTAGTAAACCAAACAAACAGATTGAATAGTGAATTCTGATGGCAAGATAGCACGGGGATGGACATAGTACATAATGTAGAACAGAACAGTGAAAATCTAGTAGACAATTCACTACAAGCAAGTTACAAAGTACTTATAAATCCAAGCATGTTAATTAATACTATTGGTAAAATAATTAAGAATAATACCATTTAAATAACTTTGATCAGGTTGCAGACAAGCAAGAACTCAATTTGACAAATATAATTAATGGAGTAGCTTACCAAGGTTTTTATTTATAATTTGATCATTAAAACTATGTATATTGCAAATCTATAAATAAGCTTGCCTTTTTTTAAAATAGGTCTAACCAGGGGTGATAGCCAGAGAATTTAAAAGCAAAAATCTCTGGCAATGTTTTCTGAGGTCAAATTGTTCACATGACTCTATTGTCCAGCTTGAATGCATAATTAACATCTGGGGGAAGAGTTTCTTGTCACTTAGAAAAAACAATTAAAATTACTATGAGTTTGTATCTTTTATTTATCAACATTTTCATTCTTTTAATCCCCTCCTAAACGTACTTGCTTTTAAAAGCTTCTCTTAGCATGAAGTCCACGAGAGAAAAGAACATGGAGTATGATCTAAAGTCCCTGAAGTGAATAGAAGGGCTTCTATTAATCCATGCAGATTTGGATTTATCCTTTTGGTAACTCAAGATTACGGTGTTTTTTGCTAATGGAAATCTTATTCTTTTACATTTTTAGTTTAGGTATAACCTTTTGTCTAAATTTCTATAAGGCAGTGGCTCCCAAACTTTTTCTGATGCAAACCTAAATTGGCCACCAATAGGACCTCCCAACCTGATGCTACAGGGGCTGCTGGGAGTGGGGTGAAGTGGCGGCAGCAGCCCAGAGGCAGGGGTGGGGGAGCTGCCATTGCCTCCTTTGTGCACGGTGGCCCCACCCCACCTGCCCGCTGCTCCCAGGCCACGCACATGAGTGTGCGTGTGCGTGTGCAGGCCCTTCATGACCCTACTGAGGACCCCCCGCGACCCTGATTTAGGTTGTGCCCTGAGTTTGGGAACCAATGCTACAAGGCCTTTTCCTACATGTGTGGCCTGTTTTTATACCCCTTGAAGCTATTGAGAAGATTCCCAGTGACTCCACTGAAAGATGAATCAAGCCCTTGGAATCTCCATAGATGCATCCAGACGAGTGTGCGTGTGAAACATGCAGTGCCACAGACTCATCTGTGGTGCCGCACACCACGTGCACCGCACATGCAAGCATTCCCTGTGCTGCTAATTAGCAGCACGGGGTGGGGGAGGGGGTTGACACCAGGAGATCCCAGTGTCAAAAAAACCTGCACCTAAAAAAAGTGGGAGGGAGCACATGGCGACAGCATGCACCACCTGAAACTAGAAAATCACTCTAACCTAAAGGATTTAATTCCCCAAAATGCTATGGGACATTTAGAACCAGATTTTGAAACTTCTGGCTGATAATTGGTGCAATCCCCACTCCCCTCCACACACATTTTCATATAACTGTACAATAATTTAAGATGATAGCTCACTCTGTGTCAAAGTAAGTGACGAAAACATATATTAGATAGTGAAGGATCTCCCATACTTTTTGACCTTATGGGCATCCGTTAATAACATATGTAGTATTTCTTCAATTACTCACATAATTTAATCTTACTTAACTATGTCAGGTACAATTTGGATAGATGCTGTGGAATAGCATGTACTGTAAATGACAATTTTACATAAGAATAAAGGTTTTGGTAACTTAACAGATCCAACACTGGTGCTTTATTACTCAAAAATGGTAAAAATTCATCTTAATTAAAATATGTCTGGTTAATTTAAGTAATTCAAACAGAAGTCAGAGACATAGGCAGTCAGGTAGTTTATCATAAGCAATCATGCTTGAGTGTCCCAAATGATGTAAGAGTTAGTAATTCCTGGTGTTTAAATTGGTCCTTACCCCTGAGAAGTCCAATTCAGAACTTGGAGTAGATTGAATAAACTCATTTGTAACTCTTGGAAATACTGTGGCAGTACCCAGCAGAAAATTCCTGAGACCATCTATAACCAAAAATTGTTTACTCCCTTCGATGTTGCAATAAAGTAAATGTACAATCAGCATGAATACATTAATTTAAACACCAACAGCGCAAGTTTATTGCATATGTGTCACGTAAGAGAGCGGTAGTTATCTATGTTAGTCCGAAGTCATCTCAAGTATTTGATACCTTGCTCTGTGCATGTCTTTTCATAACATCTGATGAAGAGATGAAGTGAGCTTCATGGAAGCTTATGCATGTCTGATTCGCTAAATCTGTAAGGTGCATCTCTACCTTATCTTCTGGGTAACTAGTTACAGCAAGGTTCACTACGACCAAACTGAAAAACCGCAGGGTCAACCTTATCAAATTATAAGATTTATCTGTTGATTTTTTTATTTTTAGTGTGCATCAGTATTTCATCTGAAGGAAATCCTCTGTGTCCAAGTGCATAAAGTTATGTAGTTGTAGCTTGTTAAACTGAGTTAAATTCATAAGAGTTTTGCCGGTGACTTCTTTATCAGGTTTTTTTTTATTTTACCAGGTTCAGAAATTAGAAATGGCATCTAGGGAGGTTTATATCTTTTTCCTTTTTAAAATTAATTTTTTTAACAACTCGTGCAAACATTCTAATTTGGTCACTCAATAATCCAACGTTTGTAAAATCCACCATCTGCTAATGTTGCTGCTTTACACTCAGTGATGTAAATGCGCAGGAAATGGCATCTGACAAAAGCCTTCAGTTTCTTTTAAGCAGACCAGCAGTGGGATTTACAATACCCCAGCCACAAAATCAGTCATGGTAACTGCCAGCAGTTCTGATTTTGAATACACACACCCCCCCAAACCTCCTGAAGTATTTTGGAATGGTTTACCAGCTAGAGATCTAATGCATAGCTGCTATGAAAGGTCCTGGTTTATATGACCAGGGTCAAAGAGGTATTCTGCTTTCCCTGTGTAGACACATAGTTCTCCTGTTTTATAAATGGAGAGCTAGCGGACAGTTTGTTTATTCTCACAGGTGCATTCTGAATATGTGGGAGAGATGCGTCACAGAAAATGCATGATTTCAGAAGAGAAATCTAGTTTATGCAGTTTTGCAATGACTGCAATACAAAATGAAGAAGCAAGGCTGGACGCATAGCTGACCCTTCCACTTCACCTGAAGGGATGGCATCTGCCTCTCTGAGGCCACAGCAGGCTACTCTGGATTGTTTTATTTTCTATCTCCATGATACTATTTCCTCTTCAGTGGTCAAATTTCACCAAGAAGATGCTCTCAGTCTTGCTTGGCTTGTGGCCTGGTGATTAGGATGTTGTGCTGTGGTATGGAAAGTCAGGTTCAAATCACCTAAGATACCATCACACTGCTTTCAGGTCAGTGTCAGTGTTCAGTTGTAGTGTTAAGTTGGTTACACTTTAAGGGCTTTATGCAGCATTTCTGTGCATCCTTAGTGAATTTCAGTTGTGTGCAAGCATACATGGACTGTGATGCTGCTGCAGAAGCTCTGAATTGCTCCCAAGCATGGTCAGTAGAAAAAAAACTGAGTAGCATAGGGTGAAAGTAAAGCTGTGTAAGGTATTCACTATCAGACATGTAACCATGATTCAGGCCATTACATGAGGCAACATGAAATGGTGACTTTGGGTGACTTGGATGCCTAAAACTGCGAAAGAGACCTTGAGGCATCTTAGCAGTAACATAGAATTCTGTTCCATATGCAGAGATGAGTATTGTCCCATAATCAGTTTTGATCAATAATCAGGCCATAGACAAAGTATGCAATGTGTGGCGTGCTCACACACATGCAGGGACAATGCTAATAAACTAGCATTCATGGCAAACCACTATTTTATCCCTGTAGTATAGCTTATCACACAGAAATTCACCTAGGTCATTCTACCTTTCTTTTATTGTTTGCAACAGTGTTTCCTTTGCCTTACACTGTAGTAATTTTACACATGTGTAAAGTAGCATACTAACATATGAAAACAGTAGCTTTCTGCATCCACTTTGCTCAGGTGAAGGGTGCAAAAATCAGAAAATTATAGTCACTTTGCAGTGCTGCTTGATGTAGCACTGCATTACAGCACAGATCGCTGCTGGAGGTAATATTTCAGTAATCTCTTGCACTTTGCATGAGAGGATTATAAATTGATCAGCTTCTAGCTCCACCCCCTTTTACACAAGCCATGCATCCATTTCATGTTTATATAACCCAAGTGTGGCTATCCTACATTCTGCCAGATGACTTGCTTTAAAATCCTCAGGCTTTCTCAGAAGGCCCTCATTTGATGCAGACGTTGGTTAGGGGTGCAGGTCTCCATATAATGTTGCAATGACTCCCTTAGCTCTGCAGCAAGCAGCACAAGGGAGCATATGGCTCTGTGTCTGGTTTGTTTGTTTGTTTTAGCTTTTTTGTTTCTTTTTATTTTGGTTTACTGTCACAAATGTTTTAATTATCCCATGACTTGCCATTTCAGTTATGCATTGTCTCTGTTTCTTTTTGACTTGGGGGCAGCTGTTGAGTTCTCCAGATTGAGGGCTGAAATCTGCTCATGGTTACATGTGAGCACATTGCTACATATCTTGCAAAATAAGCAACTGTGCATGAGGTAAGCATGTGCTAACACTCATGTCCTAAGACACAGTGTGTGACTCCCACTTCGGAAGGCAGGAATGGTCTCTAACTCTCATTTTTGGTTCTGAGCCTTTGCAGAATCTCGGGAAGAGACTGCATAGCTTTCTCACCTCGGAAAGAAGCGGCACCAACCCAACACATTCAAAGTTATGAGTCAAGTCTCCAAAATTGTAAAGATGATATAACAAATTATGAGGGGGGTTTTTTAAGGTCAAACAAATCTCGGGTTGTTTTTCAGTTTTCTGGTGTTATGTTATACTCACTTCAAGGTGTCCTGTGCAATTCTGATAACTAGAAACTTTCTATATATATCTTAATGAAGGCTGAGATTCTCAAGCAGATATATGACTCTAGCAGTGGGAGCTTGAAGAAAAAAGTCAAATACTGCAAGGCTCACAATAAAATCATGAGTATCTGCAGCAGGTGGATAGTTCTCTGATGCTTGCTTAAAATTAAAAGAGATGCCCCCTTTAAATTATTGAAAGTAATTAAGAATGTGCTTAAGCCCATCTCTATTCAGTGCAACACAGATGTGAATCTGAAGTCCCAGTCACATAATGATAGGCCTAAAGTTAAAAACTACTTGCCATAAAATGTCTTGCTGGCCAAGGATAGAGTGATAAACTGGAACAAAGGCCAGGCACCAGGAGAGAATAGCCTTCTCCATTCCTACCCCCCGCCCTTTCTTTTTCTTTTTTTGTCTTTTACTGATGTTTTCTATCATGGTGTAGATTATAAAACACAGGCAGTGAGAGATTTGGGGGGGGGGGGGGGGTCAAAGAATCCAGCAATACCTAACCTAGGTCCTATAGACATTTGTAAAATATCCAGATGTTTCTCTTTTTGATTTGGAGTAATACAGGCCTCCCAAACAGGGCAGTTGGTTGTTCCTGCAAATAAAAGCCCACAGCTCAAAGGCAAAATATTTTGAAGACAATGTACAATAAGAGCTGCTTTTTGTTTCAAGCCATGTAAAAGCTGTTTTATGAAATTAAGCTGGAATATCATAAGTAGTAAATGACCACAGAATAAATAGGACCCTTTTAGAAAGACAGCAAACATGTGTTATATATTTTCCTGGTAAATAGAAGTGGCAGATTCAATCAGCAAGAATCATCAGATAGTTATGACCATTTTAATCACATAAAAAAGTTCATAAGTTTTGTTTATGGTGCATTTAACAGCATTTTCAGTTTAGTATTAAGGGAAGTGAATAACTTGTATTTACTACTGAACTGAATATAAGATGGAAGCATTTCGTTTAACATAGGAAATAAAGCAAAAAAGGGTAGAACATTAAAGTATCTGTGCTGTTACCTTTTGCACTCTTTATAAAACATATGGAAATCATTACAACCCATTGCATCAGAAATATTTTAAAAGTATCAACGGTTCCAAAGCATGTACTGTACCCCATGAAAAGAGACAGTCTTCATGCTTGCCATTTCAGATGGCTTGCAGACATGCCAAGCAAACCTATTTTATATATATCTGTCTCAGCCTTTCTTCATTTTTAAGCTTTAAAGTCACGTTAATGCTAGATGTTAATTTTAGAGATGGGACAAAGCAATGGTTATAAAATAGCCAGTAGAGATTAATTCCCTGAATAATGCCAATGTGCTAATATTTTGTTAGTTAAATAACTGCTGAAAGAATAGAGAAAAAAATGATAGAGGCATATAGCATATTTTGGCTTGTATGATTGATAACACTGACCAAAGAAAAGAAAATGCATGTTTTCCACCTTCCCCCTATATTTTGGATGTTTTATATCCCAACTTAAATCTCACTATAATGTAATAGCAGGAAAAAAGAAATATTTTATGTTATATTTTGAGCCAGTGAAATATGTACTTCACTGTAGCTAAATCACTTTACCTCGTCACCATCTAGGACTCCTTAACATATATCACCATTACTTTGCTTACTCTGTGTGTGGTCTGAGAGACTTGGAGAATTCCAGTTGTTTGGTGATAAAGGTTAATTTTCTCTTGAGTGGAACATTTCATTATAGTATCAGGGGTGTTCCTTTTGGGGGACAAGGAAGGAAAATATACAAGTAAATGTAAATACAGGGAATACTAAATACAAAAAGAACTATCTGATTTCTGTAACAGGACAGGACTCCAGGCTGTGAAAGGTACCAAATGCGCTGTTAGTGTCAGCTGATTTGGGGCTTTGGTATCATAACAGTAATTAATGTGAAATCTGGACGAAATGTCTATGTCATAAGAGGTATCCACAACACCATGTGTCAAATAACATGATGCCCCATGGAGGGATATAATTCTCATCAGTTCTTCTGTTGTCTTTGATTCTAGTCAAATATAAGAAGTTTTCCTAGGGATGGAAACAGACGGACTAAGGTAAGTCCCCTGCAATCAAGGCTGAAATAAAAATATGCCCGTAGAGAGCAGACACTCCAAAGTAGAGTAGCAAGCTCAAGTAGCAGAGTGAACAGATTTCTGCCAACCTGAACCAAAAGACTGAAAGCCTGACAGATCCAGTAATGGATTCTGGTACCAAGCTGCTGGCTTGCTGCATGACTTGAAGCAAATTGTTAGGCCTGCTTGCATCTCAGTCAGCCCAGCTGTAGCATTAGGTTAATATTAAACACAGCATCTAGTGTTCTCTGAGCTCCTGCATGGTGTGAGAGAAGAGAGTGGTCAGTGATAGTCTTTCCCATCTCTATCTCCCATCTCTAAGTGTAGGTTTGTACTGCTTCTTCAGTACACTTAGGAGTGCTGCTCTTGGACACTTCTCACCCACTCACTTCAGCACTGAATGAACCAAACCTGGAAATGAAGCTGCAAAGCCACCCTAGGGGTTCACCCCCTGACACCGCTCTCAAGATTTGTCTCTGGTATGCTGGAGAGTGGCAGTAGGGTGTGCTCTCGGTGTAATTTCATCTCCCCATTTCCAGGTTTGGTGCTTGGGCTCCAAGGTATAGCATGCTTGAGAGACGCACTTCCAAGAGTGCTACAGAATCACCACAGACCTACCCTCTATCTCCTACAGCCTTCATCTGACCTCAGTAGTGGCTGAAGGTACTTACTGCTGGGTAGTTGTCCAGTAGCATGTGTAAAGGGAGTCTGTGGTTTCTAGCAGTCACGTTTATGCATTAAAAAAAAAAACCAAACACCCCCACTGACTTACACTCAAATATGTAAAAAATGTCAGCAGAGACCAAATGCAAAGACTGATGAACTGGAGGTAACTGAAGAACTTAAAATTATTAAGTTCAACCCTTATACTTTAAGACATGGCCTCTGAAATAGGGTCAGCCTGTTAGGGGTAAGTGCTGCCATTACCTCTGTTTAAGCAGAACATTTTGGTCTGTAGTGCTGTAGGTCAGTCATACATCACAATGTCTAAATCCATTCCTATACTTTATAAAAGGCTAAAATGCACTGTGAGAATAAGAAAAGGCAAGGTGGACTTTATGTATGTAAACAATTAAACAAAACACTTTTTCATAGGAATATTTCATTTTTTATAATTAGCACTAAGCAATTCTACAGTAATGGCAATATGTATGGAAAATATACAATGTATGAAATGTGCACCAAAGATTCCAACGTCCTTTGAGCAGGAATTAAAAGGCTATTCAAGGTAATGACTACAGAAAGAAATATTACTAAGACAAAAAATACCAGGAGAATTCAGAAAAGAGAGCTAGTATGACATGAGAGGAGTGTTTCAAGTGAAATCTTGTGCTTAGGTTGGTTCTGAACTGAAAGCATGCTAATATCCTTAAGGACTGAATATAGGAATGTATCTTTATTACCCAGTCTGGAAAGAATAACTTTTCTGTAATTGGACTAAATGCAATTTCTTGCTTTCATTCTCTAATTGGACAAGGGAGAGGGGTGTATAGGGTCTGTCTAGTGTTCCTATCCTGAAAAGACCCAGGATAGAAAGAATTTTCTTGTGGTAAAATCCCCAGATGCACAGTGTTTTGCACGGCATATCTGAGGGTAAAGCAGAGACTTAAATCTTTAAGATAAACATATGAGGCACATATTATTGGTGTTAAAAATCTGTGCAATTCAGTGCTGTTATTTGCCTACAGAACTTTATATTGCTTTCAAATAGCTTCCACAGATAAAATGATGAAAAGTGTGGACAACTGAGTAAAACTGTTTACAGAATTATGAAAAATGATTGCCTGCCCGCCCCCGTGGTGTACTGCTAAATAAATATTTACCACAGAGAGAGGGTTACTGTTAAATAGTACTTTAGAAGGATCTCAACTAAGTCATTTCAAGTTAAACATTTCATGATTTCATATTCCCCAATTATCACATACCATGGGGCGGGCACTCAGCTGGTTTAAATCACTACCGCCTCATTCTCCTTGAATGATTTATTTTTATGTATTATTTTTATCCCTTTTCCACCTAGAGGCCCCATTCCTATTGTGCAAGGCACAAAATTCACAACTTAATAAAGTTAGTCCAATCATTTGCACTTGAGAATCTTATCAACATATAACAAAGTGATTCCAAAGTGGTTCCTAAGAGAACTTAGGTGCAAATCTAACTCCCCATTAAAGCTGACCTGCTGGATAGCTAAGATATGTGGAGCCAAAAGGAGCATGAGACTTAGTACCCCCAGTGTGTTTTGGCATATAGTAGACATTGGAGAAAATGGACTGACAGCAGACAGAGAGCTTCTGCCCAGTGTGGGGACAGGACCTAGAACCTAGCATCCCCTCCCTTCTAGGGAAGTGCTTACTTTAGCGAGACACCCTCTTTCTGGTCCACTCTCTTTCTGGCTCCACATATCTTCCCTTTGAGGCTGTTCATTTGGCCAATTTCTACGGGAGGGATAGAGTGCCTTTGACAATGGTTAGCTCATGGTGCTGAGTGCACTTTACTGGGGAGACATAAGTTTAAACTCCCCCTGGGTAAACAGTGGAGTGAGGTGGGGTGGCTACAACCTGGGTCCCCCATTCCTAAGGCGGTGCCTCAGCCATTTGGCTAAAAGTTGGAGGGGAAAACCTCTTCCTCTGGGGTCAAACAATAATTAATTGTGTGGTTTTGTTTTGTTTTGTTTTTCTGGTGACTGGTACACAGAGTTTATGCCCCCACCCTGGTAAGATAGAATTGCAATAGAGCGTAAGTAGTCCGAGTGAGTTGTACAGGGGAGAAGGATCTTAGAGATCTGCATAAGTGGCTAAAAATACTACGTACATGACTAAAGTCAGCTACGTAAGTGCTACTTACCACGCAAAGGAGAGTTGGATTTGTGCCTTATGGGTAGAGAGCAAGTAGGGCAACAAGCAGAGAAGGGAGCACAAAAATGTTCACCAGTAAGAAAAGTAGTGATCACAGTTCACCAGAGTCACAGTTCTTGAGACAGAGGTTAATCAAGAGTTTGAAAGAGGACAGAGTGGGGGAGGTTCTGTGGGCTCTTGCAGGGAATGTCTCAGCATGTCCCAATATACAGGCGTGCTTTTATTCTAGGCTATATTCCTACTGCTAATGGACTGGAAATAACACAGGAACAGTCTACGCAGCCCTACCTTTTTCAGCAATGAATCTGTGTATGAATGGGGCAGGGATCCTGTCAAGGAAAATTGGATTATTTACTTAGTCAAACTGTGCCCACACACACACACACACACACACACACACACACACACACCTGCTCATTAGACATTATTGGGGAAGATTGATAAGGAACAGGACAGGTAGATGTAAATGTCTTTATTGACAGAGACTACAGAATCAGTGTTGCACCTCAAGGATGTCTACAAAAAAGTATTCACTTCTAGCCTGTAAGATTATCCATATGTTCTAACAGAGGAGGCCATATCCTGCCAATATCAGGACTTGTGGAATAGGGGTGGGAGCTGAGCCTTTTAGCACCAGCGGACTATATCTGTTTCTATACAAGAGGGTAGAAGCTGAGGACAGGCACCTAGCTTGTACCCTCTTGATAAAGACAAGCACCTAGCTTGTACCCTCGAGATAAAGACATTTTATAGAACCCCTTAGCTTTTCACTACTACTTCCATGGGAATTCTTACACTGCCAACCCTGTGATATGACTGCAGCTTGTGAAGATGTGCTTGAGTTACCTTTAAGCTAGTTAGTTTTAAGCTTGGGTAATGGTGGCCATCTAATTAAGACTACACAGACTTCAGTGTGAGCTACACAAGCTACCCTTGGAGCCTAGGTAAGTACTCAGCAGCCAAAGCCTGCTCTGTCAGAGCTGTAATACTATTGTCTAACTCAGATATGTCTATGCAGCCTGTAAGCACGCCTTTGGATGGCAGTGCATGCACAACGCCCTCTGTAGGAGACCAAGAAGTGTTCCCAGGAAGAGGCAAGGAATATTCAGCTTGTGCTGTTAGTGAAGGAAGCAACATGCCAGGGCAGACAACGCCTGAATTTCAAGGTGGAGCAATCATAGTGCTCGTACTGCAAAAGTGTAGCACTATCAGGTTCCTAAGGTAGTGGAAGTGGGCAACAGTTCCTCTAGTTCACTGATAATTACGAGGATTACTCTGCATAAGAATATTGCAAATTGATGGTAATAGATGTGGACTACTCTTGTCCTTTACAAGCATCAATGCTAAACTGTCCAGGAATAAAATTGTGGGTATCTCTGTATTTCACTAGTGATGTCCATTCGTGAGCTAATATCCTCTTCACTTAAGAAAGCCACAAATCTCTTAAAGAAAATGTAAAAATATATTATATTTGTACCGCAAAAATAACTCCAGCCGTTGAGAATGCCAGTATTTCTGACAGATTGGCCTTTAATCAGGGGTGTGTGGTGTGAGAAAATGGAATTGAGGGGGGGAAGGCAGGAACCAGTGGGTACAGTCCAACTTTACAGAGGGTTTTGGAAGCAAGTGTAATCAGTGGTATTGCTGGAGCTTTCATTTCTCTAGTTATTTTCTTGAGAGCTTCTTGGATGCTGTGATTAAGAGAGATGAATGGAAGAAAATGTTTTTACTTCTAAAGAGGTAGTTCTGAGGGAGGGGCATTATTATATTGTTATCACTCTGTTTAATTTTTGTCTCCATTGAGGGGGAGGGGGTGACTTCAGGTCACACTGTGGTCTCAAAAACTGGTTTGGGGTCAGGAGGGAAAGGGAAATTCATGACATTCTAGCAATCTTCACAAAATTTAATAAAAATGTTGACTAAGTTTTATGAGGTAATTGCACCCTAACAACAGCAGGAAAGCTGTGTGTTGATACTTAAGATCAATAACTACTGGCACTGCTAGTAATATATATAATACTAAAATAAATATGTATAGAGTGTTGCCCTGTCAGGCCCCAGAAGTTTATCTACACTGGAAAAGGATTCAGCTTCCCTCAGTTTTTGTTCCTAGCGCCCACCACAGCTTTTGGCTTGATCAGGTACTCAGAGTGCTCCACAAGGATAAATATTTATAATAATAGAAAGGAAAAAACACTTCTCAGACAGCAAATGAAAAAAATGAAACAATGCAAGTGACTTATTACTACAAAGCAGTTTTCTCACTTTTCTGCATGATTAAGTTCCTAGACTTAATGTGGATGAAATTGCAAGATACTTTATTATACTTTAGTTCAGTCAACCCTGATTAAAATGTACCTCTAAGTGCAACAATCATGCAATAATAAACTTATGTAGAAGATGATGGTCTTTTGAAGAAACCCCAGATGTTTACATGAGAAAGTGAATTTCCATGACACAGCATACATTATTAGTTTAACATTTACTTTAAAAGTGTTATATTATGTCCCAGATTACTAAGGAGCTCCTTAAATTCAACTATTTTTGTGTACTATGTCAACTACAAATTCATTTTGATCATCTCTGTCTATCTTGGGTATGTACTCACAGAGAGAACTTAAGTATGGTCCAGCATATGCAGAGCCCAAAATTAAACCCAGACTGAATTCTTTTGCATTCAGCACTTCATTATTTGGCTCTTGCTCAGAAACTAAGGAGCTCTCAGCTCGCTAGAGAAACCAACATGAGAAACTGGCCATTCCCACTGACCCATGCACAGAGGATTTTTCTGCATAAGAGAATCTGAACAATTTTTGTTCAACTACTTTTTTTTTTTTTAAGTATGATTGTGGGTGCGTACGAGAGAGACACTGACCTGGTTCAGTAACTAGCACTAAACTTGGCAATGTCTGTTCTGTACTGAAGCTTGTCTGTTCTTCTCTGCCCCAAAACACACATGCTTGTTAATTAAAGTCACAAAAATGTTCTGACACAGAAAGGTAGCATGTGTTTTGTCAAAAAAGCATTCGCTGGCTGCTGTACAATGCCTTGGACAATGACTTTGTTGGAAGATGTCTAGCCTCATTCTCCCTGTCCTCACTAAATAGATCGTTGCTATTACACTCTTCCTATTAGCAGTATTGGCTAAAATAGAGAATTAATTTATTTTTCTAATTATAAAATGAAATCTCAAATTCAGGCTTGATTCTTCTTTGTCCTGCATGTTCTAGTTCTTTATACTATTCAAATGCTACTCTGATTTAGTAATATCTTACACTTACTCTGCACTTGTGTAAATGACTAAACAAGGTGTGTTCAGGGAGACAGAAATCAGGCCTCCTTAGTACATCTACAAAGCTGGATGCTTCACTGTCAAGTTAAATTTAAGATAGACAAAACTGCAGTCCCTGTCTTCCCCTCCTTTTTGTCACGTCCTTTGTCACAGCTGACAATGCCACCATTCTCCTATTCACAAAGGCAGGTAACCTGGGGGTCATTTTTGACTCCACCCTTTCTCTTGCCTCAGGATGCCTGTTTCTCCATATAATTTATCTCCTTTCTTCCTGTTCTCTTCACTAAAAATTCATCCATGTGTTCAAAATCTCTTCATCACTACAACTCTCTTTTCTCTGGTCTTCTGGACATTCACATTAGTTACTACAGCCCACATGCAATACATTTGCAGACATTTTCCTGGAGTCTGTTCACATGTAAAAATGAACACTTAACCCTTGTAGCAGAGGTAGGTGGTGGATTCCCAGGTTGAGACTGGGCACCAGCTGTGGAGGGATGGGGGTGATGGTTGCCCCTCCCCCAGGTGGAACTGATTAAGGAAGAAATCATGACTACACTGTATGAGTTACTGCCAGATAGTTCCCAGATGAGTTAAGTTAATGAAGTTGCGTCCTAATTAAACCACATCCCTTGTGCTTTGCCTGTCTTCCTGCATGTCCGGAACAATGACAGAATGCAGTGCAGCAACTACGACTAATTCTTAGCATTTATCTAGCACTTTATATGTTTGAAGCATTGTAATCAAATAATTGTTACCTGTATAGAGGACAGCTGGTCTGTCCACGAGTGAAATTTCAGCAGGCTATAATGAGACATAATCAAATTCTAATATTTCCCTGTACCTGCAGTCACTATATTAGAGTGCACAAGGCTACTGCCTGGCGGACACAGAGCTGGGATGCAAGTTATCCCTATCTTATCAGCAGGGAGACGCAACAAAAAAAGACTATGAGAATTACCCAAATTAGTATGAGATTAGTATGTTCAAGATCACATAAATAAGGGCAGGAGTTGAATTTAGGAGTGGCTGATATCCCTGCTAAATATTTTAATCCAGGGATTGGCACCCTATGGCTTGTGGATCAGTTCTGGCCTGTGTAGCCTTTAGCCCTGTCCTGTGAAATTGTGGCTTTTGGTGGCATTGGGAGGAGGGGGGAGGGAATGCTTTCCCTGCACCATGCTGCACTTGGGCACCCAGGGCTCTGGTAGAAGGGGAGCTCTGCCCATGCCATGCCACAGTCTGGTGTCAGGGAGAAGCAGCAGAGACAGCCAGGTCCTAATGCCCACCTTCTTTAGATCCAAAGTGTGTCATTCCAGCCTTCCCCCACTGCTGCAAAAGGTTGCTGCTACACTGCCTCTAAAAAAATGTTTTTGCTTCCTTTTACAGCATAGTACTACTCTTCTCCAGATCTGAGTAGTACTCTTTTAAGAAATCAAAATGGCTTTGATCAGCATGGAAATATATTGAAGTCCGGAACAAAGCTTGTAAGCAAAAGATAGGTCATTTGAAATCTTAGCAAAAGAATAAAGCTTTTGAAGGTGAGAGTTCAAAGTGAACCCTGCTGATTATCCAGTGCTTTATAGATTCATCAACAAACAAAGATTGTTTACTAGCACCAAATGTACAAGAGCTTTATTATTATACAGCTTCTTAATGACTAGGTTGGATGTTCTGGCCTTTGGCAACTGCAAATTTAACTAATTCCTACCATGAATGTTTGAGAGAGAACTTGGAAGTGATTTTGGATGGTAGCTTAGCTGTTGAGTTGTGCACATGCATTCATATGAAAGAGGCAGATTTGCTGAGCTTTCAGTCACTGAACAGTAGATGAGGAATTTTTAAACATTGATCTAGTTCTAAAAATGCTAAATAATAATTTTTATTGGACCAATGATAGATAGTTGGGAGAAATATTAGACAAGCTTTTGGGCACAGAAATTTTTTTACCTCAGGTCTGGGAAAGAAGCAAATACAGTGCACATTAAATACCAGGTAGAACATGAGAACTGATAGATTGAATCAGTCCTGCAGTGCTCTAACCAAACTAATGATTGCATGAATTTATTACCAGGACATTCAGGAGGGCCCTAATAGAGATGTCCAGTGGCAGGACAAGCAGGTGGCTCAGAAAGAAGCAGCTAGCAGAATGTCTATGCAGCATCTTCCCTATATACAAATTAGGAAGGGCCAACTGAGGTTGGTGCTGCTTTCTCCTGCCATTTATGAAGAAAAAGGGTACCGGTAATTATCATGAAGCTGAGGTTGTCCATCACAAGCTGCCACAGAGAAAGTAGCCCAGCAGGCTGTTGAGCTGTCACAGGTGAAGGTATCATATAGTGCCAGAGGGGGTACAAAATGACTAGATAAATGTGGGTGGAGGTACTAATAAAGATGTCTTGACTGCAATGTAGCATTCTGCTCTGAAAGAGGAGGCAGAATGAAGCTGAGCTTTACTGGGAGCAGACCAGGGAATGGATGACTTCCTCTATACCAGTCCAGCTATGCTGCGAGTGTATTGCAGGCCCTGTCCATTCCTACACATCCACTTACTTATTCCCATACATGATGATCTACCATATAGGTAGCCCACATAAAGGATATGGGGTTGTCTGGGGACCCATTATTCTTCATGTGACATCATATAGGCAGGTCACAATTTTGCTCTGAAGGTATCTGGCTTGATCACATACAACAGAGATTCCTTCTGCCTAGGTCTGATGCTGTTTCTTATCTTCATCTCTCTTCAAATCAGTAGTGGTTGTTGCTGTTCTTCTAGTCAATGTCCCCTTTCTCAGAAACGGTCTGTGCAATCACATAGAAGCTGTTCAATTTTGTCTATTTATTCTGCATTATTATTTGTTTTGCAAGTAGTCAATGTGTGTTTGGGGACAGTGATTCAATTTGTTGATTCGGATCACTGTCCCTGATTCGATTTGGCCGAATCCGAATCTGAAGATTCAATGCTGATTCAGAGAATCAGTGATTCAGCCATAGACACAGTTTTAAATGTTTTTTCTATATACCTCTAGGTATCAGGTGCAGCTCATGAACGCTGCGATGGTGGGGCAGATGGAATGTCCCACAGGAGCGCGGGGGGGCCTTGTGTGCTCAGTGGTGAACCTGGAAGTGGACCAGAAGTACTTCCAGTCCACTTCCAGGTCTGCTGCTGAGTGGGCTGGGGAGCCCCCTGCACTCCTATAGTATTCTCCATCTGCCCCACAATCTCAGCATTCATGAGCTGCCTGGTACCTTGAGATATGTGGAAAAAACATGTAAAGCTGCATCTATGTCTGAATCGATTCAGAGGGTTCCGATTTGATTCGGAGAAAATAAAGGGTCTCCTGATTCAATTCAGATTCAGCGATTCAGCCACCAAATCAGGCCAAATCTCTGCCGAATCAAATTGGAGACCAAAGCTTCACACAGTTGTAGCAAGTAGCACTAAGAGACTCTGTCTTAGACTAGGGCAGGGGTGGGCAAAATGCGGCCCAGCAGGCCATTCTATCTGGCCCGCAGGTCCCCTAAAAAATTTAGAAAATTAATATATATCTGCCCCTGGCTGCCTGTCATGCAGTCCTCGATGGCTTGCCAAAACTCAGTAAGCAGCCCTCTGCCCAAAATAATTGCCCGCCCCTGGACTAGAGCCTCATTGTACTAGGTGAAGTCCTGTCTCTGTACCTATTGTACTTAACTCTATGCTAGATAAGAACTCTGAAATCTCAGGTAGAAAAAACACAAAATCAAACAAAATCCCATCCTTAGCCTGTTTTATTAAGAAATACCAAATGATTCAAATTTTTAGAAACCCATGGGGAAAGAATATGTGAAACCCTCCTTGCAAGCTTTTAAATGACCTTTAAAAAAAATTAGTATTTTTTTCAAATGTCTTGATTTCCTAAAAATATAAAACATTTTTATTTCCTATGGAGTGGTACTGGGTGACATTTGTTATACCTCACTCACTAGCTTTGGCCACTGGTAAATTTCTGGCTATTAATTAAGCATAACGAACAGAAAACTGACCTTAGAGATGACATGCTGTTAAATGACTGATGAAGGAAAAAAACCAACACAGTACCATAAAGAGGTCCTAATATGGATGTTTATTTTCTGCATATCTGGACTATGTCTCTCTTCAGAAATAAACAAGCCCTTAACTCATAAATCTCTATGGACGGAAACATAATAGATGAGGGAGGGATGGTTGTATCACTTTGCTTAGTCAGTCATCATGTGAAATTATAACTATATTATCAATAAGCCTCAATGTTGTTACTTTGGTATACTTGGCAAATATACACATGCATTAGAATAAACATGTGCCATTAGAACTAGAGCAGCCCATCTAAATATAATAGCCTGGAATCTCAACGGCAACTAAAGGGACGATGGTTCAACTCAAAGGCTACCTTTGTACCTATTTAATCTTGAGGCTTCTCTGCACTGGACCAACCCCCAGTACTAGTTAAGCTAATTTGTGCTACCTGCCTGCAGTCCAAATGGGATCTTAAAGCAGGCTGGGGTTACTAGGAATTATTATTAGTTTTTACCTTTTAGTAAATATGATGAAATATATGAAGTTGTTCTGCCATAGGATTTTGTCATGCCTGAAGATCTCACTGTAATGGAACATTTTATTTAATATTAATTTATAACACCAGTGTGTCAATGTGTTTGATAACTAATCTTTAGATTCTATCTGGACCATACACTTAAATATATCTTGTTTTAGTTCTCAGAATATTTATCTTCACTCTTGAGGAGTCTTCACTCTTGAGTGGTATATCTAGGGGAGACTTGTTATTAAGTGTCTCCACCCTAATGAAGATAAATGCCATACAAGACTCAATCTATCATGTATCATATATACAGATCCAGACTCTTCTGTATCACTCTACAATTTATTTTCACTCAGTTAATTTTATTTTATGATAAAGTAAATGGCCCACAGTGCTGATGGGCATTAACTGCAGAGCTATCACATTATAATACAATCAGGTTACCTCCTACCACTGAGAGTTAACACTTCCAACTGTTACTCTTACCTGCAAAAGATTATCTTTTCATAAATGCATGTCTCTGTCACTATTAGTAACCTGCAGTTTACTTGCCATCATATACCACATGACTGAGTAACTTAGATCATAACAACCATATAGGGAATTGTTCTTTCATGATGAAGAAATGAATGTTTGCGTATCATTATTTAAGTTCTTATCTTCTGTCTTTTCTGAGTTCTAGGCTGCTAGTATGGTCCTTCCAATTCAGTTTTCAGTACTGAGGGGCCCCCTCCTACTCTCCAAATAAGTAGTTTTGCAGGCCAAGTGAAACTATTATTTGGGGTTTGTCTATGTCTTTATCAACCTGGTCAGGTCATCCAAGAAACAGCTTTCTTTACTGAAGGTGGCTGGGATTCTAACTGAAGGCAGCTGCAGTATTCTGAAATCAAAGTACTACTGCCACTCCTGAGTTCCCAATTAAGAATTTGGTGAAACTGCTATATAAACAAACCAAGAAGCTGAATTTGGCCTGCTAAGCATCCTTTCCTCACCAAGGATTATTATCTAATTACAGCTGGGATCATGCACATAATTCAGTTCAATAAATGGAAAAATACCTTTCCAAAGGAAGTACTATTTTACTGTTTGCATGTCTGTATCACTTTAGGAGAGGCCAAATGGATTTGGGGAAAAAACTGGTTTGAAAAAAATATGCTTTGGCTGAAGCCTTGGTTTAAAGCCACATTTAATGTTCAGAATAAAGCTTTATGGTCATGCTAAAAATTCCTGCAAATTGGAGTTTATTGCGGAAATTCTGACATAGTCTTTACCATAGCAGCAAAATGCATGGCTATTATCCATTTATTTTTGGATGAATAGCTGGATATTATATCAGCAGACTCCTAAAGAGAGGCTTATATATGTTTTGTTGAAGTGATGCATGCATGCTGGGTCTTACACATGAGCAAGACAGTAACAGATCTAGGATTTTGAAGAGGTGAAGGGGAAGGTGCAGCAGAACGCTTACTGATCCAGTGGGGTATGACTCATGGTGGAGACTGGCAGCCAATACCAGACCTCTCAGCAGTGGAGAGCTACACAGTCAAAGGGAGCTCTGCCCACATCATTGCGACTCCCCCATGCTCCCTCCCCACCCCCAGATCTGCTCCTGGGACACGATCCTTAGTCATGGTAAACTGATGTAACTATTAACTTCACTTAAGTGACCCTTAAACTGACATGGTGTAAACAAGCACAACTTCAGTGAAGTCTATGAAACTGCAGTGAGGCTACAGTTAGGGCCTCTCAGGTTGTATTTTTACCTCTGAGAAAAAAAACACACAACTTTTCACAGATTATAATGGGAAGTTTTGTGAGACACACTTGACCTATATATTAATAAGAATCAGTACAAATCAAACCACTTCAGAATTTTCAATATATGTTTCAGTGCGTACATATGCCCAGGTCACAGAGGCCAATCTATCTTGATTCCCATGGCGGCAAAGGACACCCTGAAAGAGGGAAGAAGGAAGTGGAGTCATCATTTGGGCATGCCAATTGAACTTTCAGGGATACTGACCAGCCACATCAGGGAAACTGCATTCCCCAAGGAGGGTAGTAACAGGTGTTCATAGCTCAGAAGATTGACTTCCAGTGGTTGTCCCTCTGATGTCATATGGCTCAGCTCCCCTTCTGACTATGGGTTATATAGAAATGGCACAATGTATTCCAAAGGAAGCAAGTGCTGTGGGCATGCCAGTCATTGGACCCTCTGGACCTTTACAGTAGTGAGCTCACGAGTGATACATAAGATGGCACAAACGCAAGTCATAAAAGGAACCTTGTCTGGCATACATAAGTTAAAAAATGTGTTAATTAGCATATGATAGAATTCATTAAAAGTGATGCTAAACAGTAACATTAAGATAAGCAAGCACATATAAATAAATATTCTGGCAATAATGAAATAATGGTTATGGCAGGTTTCTCAAGATAGTGTTAGTATATAAGTAAAGGTTCAGTCTTGGTAAAATAAACTCATTGTTGTTGTCAGTTTGGTTATACAGGGCTCTGTGCAGAGGGAACTGCTTGACAGAAAGAGGGATTTACCGTTAGTTCCTGAGGCATAGTTGTTCCTTAGGAATAGGTCAGTCACGTTTAAGCAGAAATCCTTGTGAAAGTGGATCATCATTTGACCATTTCTGTCATACAAGTATCATACAAGTGCTCTGTGGGGCAGAGCTGTACTGCTACCCAGTTTGTCCACAGGCGGCAGATAGTAGAATGACCTTCAGGGAAGGTTAGCTCTGAAATAAACAGGGGTAACTCATGAATAAGCAGTCATGGACCAAGCAGCAGTAGCACCACCGGGATGTGGTGAGGACAGCAGATGGCAATGATTTCGCCCCTGAAAAGCCACATACATCCTTTGACAGTGTTGTGGCATGGCGAGAACAGTTCACCACTATAATAAATGTGCCCAGTCCCCACTTACAGGTCTACAAGTCCTCAATGGCAGAGCAGGTGGAAGATGTTACAATCTCAGTGGCTATGAAGGTGGATGAAGAGTGTAACAGGATGAAATCCCCAGTTGTCTTGGCCTCCTTGATGTTGGATCAAGGTCCTGTTCTGTCAAGAGCCATGTGGAGGCTGATGTGCAGTAGCTTTTCCACAATAAAAGAAATCACACAAAGGGGTCTTCCATGCCAGCACATTCCTCAACCCCTCTGGCAAACAGCTAATGGTGACAGGAGCAGGATGGTGAGGTCTGGGAGCTCCTAGTCATTAGGGCTCTGTGAAATTTTGCTGGGTGTTTCATTTCAAAGCTATTTTGACACGTTTCAAGCTCAAAACAGCAAAATTGAAACAAAAGGATTTGCAATGAAATGAGAGTGCTGGAAACATTTCGAAAGTTCAAGCCCCTGGAACTGCATGCCAGATGAGGGGAGGCTGCTGCTGCTGACTGGGACAGGCGGTAGCAGCAGTTATCTCCGGTGCTGGGTGCAGCCTACACCCAGCACCAGTCCCAGGTGACAGGGCAGCCTCCTCTCATCGGGGCACATATCCAGGGGCTTGCATCCCTGGAAAGGATGCCAGGCTGTGCTGAACACCTCCCAGAGGTGTGAGCCCCCAGATCTGTGCGCTGGATGAAAGGAGGCTGTCGCTGCCACCCAGTGTCAGGAGGTTTGCTTTGAAGAGTTTGAGGTGCAGTTTCCCAGAAACCTCTGCACCTATCTTCTTAAAACTTGACAGGCTTTATGCCCTCATAAGTGGTTACCATATTTGCAATGTTGATCCAAATCAGGCAAGAAATGACAAGGTTTTAGGCATTTTCATGGTTCCCCATTATAGCCTATGGGCGAAACATCAAAAAGCGTTGAAACAGTGAAACAGTTTGGACGAAACAAAACAGAACAGTGCTTCAAAATGAAATGAAACAACAAAATGAAACACAGTCCCTTTAAAATGGTGAAATGCACTGTGGCAGGCCAGGAGGGGGCACTCCTGCATTGAGCCACCCACCTCACTGCGCCTGACCAACTTCCAGGCTCCGAGTGCCTCCCTGGGGGCACCTCATGTCTGGCCAACCCCCTTCCTGGAGCACACCCGCTAGCCTGGGGGTAACACTGCCACCACCCAGGGATGGGCTTGATTCTGCATCTGCGCACCCTGGGTAACACAGGCCTAGTAGCCCTCAAGGGTACTTGATTCATTTCAAGAAACTTGGGACGCTTCCCTCAGTTGGAAGCACAAGTAGTGGTCTCCCTAAGTCAGCCGAACCAAGGGAACATGAAGGCATAATCTAGACCCACTCCCAATAAGTCTCCCAAGCTAGGTACAAAGGAGAACTTTATTGGTTACAAGAGGTAGGGTTGCAATAGGGTACAGGGTAGAGCAATATCAGAGAAATCCCATAGAGCAAACTGCCATGGCTGGGTAGCCTTTGATCATGCATCTGAGTTACTGCAATCTATATATCTAGTTAGATCTCAGGTAGCTTACTCACAAGTATCATCCAGAGGCAGGTGGAGATTCCCTCAGGAGGCAGGCAGTTCCTTGATCATGAGTTTTGAGAGAGAGGGCAAGTTTCAGATGGTACAGCTCTTCTCTCTCTCTCAGTCTTCCTCATGGCTCCTGCCCCCCCCCACCCCCCCGGGCAGTCCTTAACTTATATAGCCCTTGTGACCTCATTTACCTGGTCCAATGGAGGCCAGCACCTGTGGTCTGTCAACCAATTTGAAATGCAGACTGGCAGTTCCTAGCTCCCCAGGGAGCCCAAGCCCCTCACCCAGGTATGTGATGCCAGTCACGTAGGCAGAGGGAGCAGGTTTCCCCCCTCCCTAAGGAATGTATCCAGCTCAGGTTACCTAAAGAGATAGGGTAAGGTATGTATCCTTTGCTGGGCCCAACTGTCACAGAGCAGAGTTTTTGGGGAAAAACAGAGGTGGCCTTCTGCCACATACACATCAAAATGAAACTATGGTGTTTTGCACAGCCCTATGAGTCATGAACTGGCATGAAGACAGCAGTTACAAGAAGGTTGTCTAGTCCTTGGATGAGGCAGGAATGTAATTTGGCAGCGGTAACTGTGACTAGCAGCCCTCTTCAGAATGTGTTCTGCTCACCCCACGTGGGGAGGGGGCTAGAAAAGGTTGCCTAAACATAGCCTGTCTAATACAGTATTCTGTATTTCTTCCTGACTGGATAACCATGTCCAGTGAAATAATCTTTACTGTGGTGGAAAATACCAGTGAAGATGCACCATTATTTTTGGGACCTGGAACATCAGGACCATCATGGAGAATCCTAGTAATGAATGCTCACACCACCACCCTGCAATCATGGCCCAAGAATTCAAGTTACACAGTATTGATGTAGCTGCATTGAGCAAGAGCTGGTGAGTGGGAGATGGGCAGCTCAAAGAACATGGAGGCAGCTATACCATTTTCTGTACGGGTAAACAGGAAGAACGATGACTTCTCAGAGTTGGTTTTGTCATTAAGAATGAACTCATAAACTAACTCAGTGAGTTCTCTATTGGAATTAATTTGCACCTCATGACTCTCCATCTTAAACTGGTGAGTAGCCAACATGCCACTGTCATCAGCGCGTATGTCTGACTCTTGACACTGCTAACGAAACCAAGGAGGAATTCTATGCCAACCTTGACCAAGTCCTTTTTGACATTCTGGAGGGAAATGGAATTCTTCTTCTTAGTGATTTCAGTGCCAGAGTCAGAAAGAACTTCAACTTCTGGAACAGAATCATTGGTAAGGAAGAAGTAGGAAAGGTCAACTCCAGTGACATCCTCTTCTTGACCAAATGCAAAGAACACAGACTCACCATCACCAACACCCTTTTCTACCAGAAAAACAGGCACAAAACATCATGGCAACACCCATGATCTAAGCATTGGCACATGATGGTCTATGTCATCATCTGTGCCCAGGACTGCAAAGTTGTTCGCATCACCCAAGCTATGCTAGGAGCTTATGATTGCTGGCCTGATCACCAACTCATCCATTAAGTTATGTCACTCATATTGACTCCCAAACAATGGCTGCAGCAGAAGAAATGCCAATGGAAGATCAACATTGAAGGACTCGAGGACCCAAGCAAGCAAGACCTCTTCCACCAGTGCCTCAATAAAAAACTGGTGAACTCAAATAAACAACTATAGGAAAATTTCAGCAGCATGTTGAGTGCCCTCAAGGCCACTGACATCTGTGCCTATGAAGAAACACTTGGATTCTCTACCAGAACACATCAAGACTTGTTTGATAAGAATGCGTGGGAGATCCAAGAGTTGATTGATTGCAAGTATAAGGTCTTTTGAGCTTGTAAAAATGACACCAACTCCAAGCAAAAGAAATTGAATCTCCAAAAAGTCAAGGCAGAGGTCCAAAGATGGATGTGTGATATGAAGAACAAATGGTAGGAAGACAAGGCTAAGGAGATTCAACATCTGGCTGATATCCATAATATGTGCAGCTTCTTCAGTGCCACCAAAGCCATCTATGGTTCAAGCACACAAGGATCAACCCCCTTGAGACCTAAGGGTGGAAGAGACCTGATCAAGGAAAGGGGAGCCATTAATGCCCCTTGGAAGCAGCATTTTGAAGACCTTCTTAATCACGACTCTGCTGCTGACAAGAGTGTCCTCAATTCCATCCTTCAACACCCAGTCAGAGATGATCTCAGAACCCTTCCAACCCTTGACAAGGTGAGGCATAAACAATGCATAGGGGGTGCATGGGGGTGCATGTGTGCCCCTGAGAGCACTGGCGCCCCCCCCCGAGAGCAAGCAGTCTCAGTTTAGGCAATGGGCAGAGGGCGTGCTGCCATCACTTGTGGCCTTGGCATCTGGCCGCCCCCCATTGCTGACACCACCACAGCTGCCTCTGGATGGTCCCCGCTCGGCTGCTGACATCAGTGCAGCCACCTGCAGGCAGCTTCCACTTGCTGCTGTCACACCACCGACACCACTTCTGCTGCCTGTGGGTGGTCGCCATGCCCCCCCAGCCTCAGGAGGCATGCATTGCCTATGAGGTGAGGAAAGCCATGAGGCAGATAAAGAAAGACAAGGCATCTGGGCCAGATATAATCCCCACTGAAATCTTAAAACAGGGAGGAGATGAGCTCCTATCACAGCTTCATTCCCTCATCTTAAGGATCTGGAATGATAAGAAAATACAAGATGACCTCAGGGATGCCATGACTGTGACAATCTTCAAGAAAGGAGACAAGTCCAACTGTGGAAACTACAGGGGGATCACCATGCTGTCCACTACAGGAAAGATCATTGTGAGAACCCTTCTGAACCATCTCCTTCCACTTGCTGAAGAGCTCCTCCCAGAATCTCAGTGTGGTTTAGGGCATCAAGAGGCACAACTGATGTGATTTCCACAGCTTGCAGTGGCAGGAGGAATGTGAGGAACAACATAAGCCTCTCTACATGGCTTTCTTTGACCTCACAAAAGCTTTTGACTCTGTCATCCAAGAAGTGTTATGGAAGATCCTTCTGAAGTATGGATGCCCACCAAAATTTGTCCTCATTCTCTGACTGCTCCATGATGGTATGCAGGGGATGGTTCTCAGTAATGGATCTATCACAGAACCCTTTGAGGTTCAAATGGGAGTTAAGAAAGGCTGTGTCATCACTCCAACACTTTTAATATTCCTTGCCCTGATGTTACATCTGACCACCAACAAGCTTCCAGCACTCAGTCAGAAGCAGACCTTCAAGCAACCGTCAACATCTCTACTGAGGCATACAAAAAAATGGGACTGATGCTAAACATTTGGAGGACTAAGGTCCTCCACCAACAAGCTACTAATGGCCAGTTCCCAGCTCTGGTAATCCAGATCCACGATGAGACTCTGGAGAATGTTAAGTATTTCCTGTAACTCAGAAACCGTCTCTCACAGAAGGCTGACATCGATGAAGGAATCCAATATCACTTCACATGTGCAAGTGCATCCTTTGGACACCTGAAAAAATGGGTGCTTGTAGATCATGACATCAGATCCAAAACCAAACTCAGGGTTTATGATGCAGTCCTGATCTCCACCTTGCTGTATAGAGCTGAGCCATGGACAACATACAGGAGACATCTAAAGTTGTTGGAGAAGTAACATCAACACTGCCTGTGGAAGATCCTCCAAATCCAGTGAGAGGAGAGATGCACCAACATTAGTGTCCTCCTGCAACACCACAAGTATTGAGGCAATTACCATTTGGCATCAACTTCATTGGGCTGACCATGTCATCCAGACGTCTGACTCCAGATTTCTGGAGCAAATTTTATTCTTTCAGTTCAGCCAAAGCATACACTCAAGAGGAGAGCAGAGAAAGCATTTAGGGGATGTCCTCAAGGCCAACTTAAAAAAATGCAACATCAATGTCAACTCATGGGAGACTATTGCCCAGGACTGCCCCAAATGAAGGAAGAGTCTGCTGCAGCGATCTCAGTACTTTGAAACCTCACAACAACAGGAAATGGAAAATCGGGAGTGACCGAAACAGTGTGGCACGGACCAAATAAAAAATCCAGCACCACCCACCCAACACAGAAACACACATCCGAGCTTTAGTAGACTATTGATCCCAGATAGGCCTCATCAGCCATCTTCAGACACACAGATAAGACAATTATGGAAGATAACCACCAGGGATCCTAGTTTTCTCTCATTAAAAAAAAATCCCTAATTTTTGGATTTAAAAAAGTAACCCCAAATCCACGTTTTTCCATGATTAAAATGAAAAACCACTAATATATAAAATTGGGATTTTTTTTTGCCAGAGAAAACCAGGATCCATGATAATCATCCTCGACTGTGAGGGATTGCCAAAGACGACATACAACTGGGGTGTATATGTAAATAAAGCAGGTTTTAGTTAGAATATACATAATATTGCTTTTCTGAAGCATTCAACAGTTCAGTTAGGCCTCCAAAATAATCATTAGATTGGCTTAAAATTATGGGGGGGGGGGTTGTTTTTAACAGAAAATATGGACTTTTAAAATATGCTTTTGGCTACTGTAGCTTTAGGTTACACTTACCTTAATTTCCAAGCTTTTCAAAAAAAAAATGTGCTGGGTTGCTGGGGCTGGGTGGAGCAGCCATTGACGAGGCTGGGAGTGCAGATGGGGGATGGAGGCTTGTAGTAGTGCCCACCATGCAGCGCGGGGCAGTGGGGTGCAGCGGGGATCACACCCCCACTCCCCCTGGCCTGGCAGGAGCCGGTGAGTGCGGAGCTTTCTTTTCTTTTCTTTTAAATTGCCAGGATGCTGGGGCCAGGTGAGGCAGCCATTGATGGGGCTGGGAGAGCAAGCAGGGGATGGGGCCTGTTTGATTCAGAGATTTGGCCAATTTGGGAGCGGCCGAATCTCTGAATCAGATTCAGCCAAATCAATTCAGGACAGTGATTCGAATCACCAAATCGAATCACTGTCTCCTGAATCGGCAAATCTGAATCCAAAGCAAGTACTAGCCGCTTCACACAGACCTAGTGGCCAACCCATTATGGGTTTCTTTTAGAAACTTTTTCTAGCCATGAGGAATAGCTTTCTTATATTTTTTCTATCCATCTGTAGCTATTCATCCATGTATTTATTTGATTGCATCCTTATAGCACTGTAGCTGAGCACCTGTGTATGTATACTCAGCACATGGAGATGCAACAATATAGTACTGCAGTGTATTCAAGAGGAACCATAATCAAGGAGAACCTGTTTAAACATCTTAGAATTTTTAAGAGTTCAATGAAGTAAGAACTTTACTACTTAAGTGCAAACAACTAAAAATGCTTTCTCAATAAGCACCCAATAAAATGGTATGATTACATCCTGAGAGTAGCACAGAGGTCCTTAACTATGGGACAAAAACTCTTCAGTGAAACTAATCTAATAAACAAGTAGATAATTAACAAAGGCAAACAAAAATCTTGGTACCAGTGACTTCATATTAAGAAACCTTCTGGTTTTAATATCTGGCATGTATGCATGAAATAATTTATTGCTGTTCCAAACAATTTCAACTGTTAAACATTTGTTGGTTTGCTGAAGGAAATAGTAAAAAAAGAAACTTTAATGTGAACATTAGTTCTTAATTTTAACATTTCCTCATTTTCTATAATGAGATTTGATGTGACAATAAACTTTACGGACATTTCTGAGTGGAAAAATATTGTTAGCAGGTGAAGGATTTTTTTTACATGATTTCTAAACAACTACACACACAAACAAAAAATTGGCTTAAATCAAAAAGCATAAAAAGACACTGCATTTGTTTAACATGTCTCTGTTCTATTCTGGCTCTGACTAAGCTTATGGATGATATTTGGTTATGAATATATATACATGTTGAATGCAGTGTCAGAGTAATGCATGTGATCACAGAATGACAGAAATATAGGGCTAAAAAGGCCTCAAAAGATTATCTAGTTAATCTCCCAGCACTGAGGCAAGATCAAGTAACTAGCCCACCCTCAACAGGTATCTAGCTAACCTGTTTTTACATTCCTCCCATAAAGGAGATCCTACATCTTACCTATATAACCTGCTCCAGGTCTAATATGTTAGACAAATTATACACACACAATCATGATACATATATCATAACCAGATTAAACACATCATCCTTCTCAAGAACATGCTATAGTTTTGAGAACTGTGCATGAACAAATGCATGCATTATGTGCATCTGCAGTTACCTATGACTGAATAAGCAATTACAAGAATGGCGCATCAAAAAGGCCAGTCCAACATTAATTGGTAAATGCCATTTGCATGTAACTTGTACATGGGATTACTGTTACTGCAAGTCACTCACATGTCTTGTCTACACTGGAAAATTTAGTCATAATAGCAGTGTATTAGGAATCGGTACAACTTAATCAATGCCAAACATTATGCTGAACAATATTTCAAGCTAAACAAATTGTTCATCACCATTTCAAAAACCATGGGTTATCCTTAGCTATACTTGCAACTAATGCATCCATACCACTTTACCTAGTTGTGGGTAATTTTTAATTTCTACACAGCTTATTTGTATATGCAGCATCTGCAAATACATTTTTGCAGACAAAGTCCTTCCTTGCTTGTGAAATTCTGAAAATTTCTGTTTCATAGTTTCATAGTAGGTAGGGTCAAAAGAGACCTGAGTAGATCATCAAGTCCAACCCCCTGCCATGACAGGAAAGAACGCTGGGGTCAAACAACCCTGGCTAGGTGATTATCTAGCTTCCTTTTGAAGACCCCCAGGGTAGGAGTGAGCACCACTTGCCTTGGAAGTTGGTTCCAGATCCTAGCCGCCCTGACTGCGAAGTAGTGCCTCCTGATGTCTAGCCTGAATCTATGCTTCGTCAACTTATGGCCGTTATTACTCATTACTCCTGGTAGTGCTCGGGGGAACAGGATCTCTCCCATAGCCCACTGGTCCCCCTTGGCCAGTTTGTAGACGGCCACCAGATCCCCTCTCTCCCTTTTGGAGGCTGAACAGGTTCAGGTCCCATAGCCTCTCCTCGTAGGGCCTGCCTTGCTGCCCCCTGATCATGTGAGTGGCCCTCCTCTGGACCCTCTCCATGCTGTTCACATCCTTCCTGAAGTGCGGTGCCCAGAACTGGACGCAGTACTCCAACTGCAGCCTGACCAGTGTCACATAGAGGGGGAGGATCACCTCCTTGGACCTGCTCGTGATGCATCTGTGGATGCATGCCAAGGTGCGGTTAGCCTTCCTGACTGCGTCCCCACATTGGCGGCCCATGTTCATTTTGGAATCAATAATGACCAAGATCCTTTTCTGCCTCTATGCTGACAAGAAGGGAGTTCCCCAGCCTGTAGGTATGCTGCTGGTTCTTCCTCCCCAGGTGCAGCACCTTGCACTTGTCAGTATTGAATCCCATCCTGTTCTCATCCGCCCACCCCTATAACCTGTCTAGATCTTGTTGCAGCCTATCCCCCTCCTCAAGCTTGCCCACTTCCCCCCACATTTTAGTGCTTTTCACCCCCTCGTCCAAGTCGCTGATGAATATGTTATTATAACCATACCTCTTTACTGTTTTTGTTTGAACGCCATGGTGCCTGATTGCATCTTGCTCTCAACAAATAATACACAGAAATCTTCAAAATACCTCCAAGTCTATTCTCATTTTCAGGTAGGCCTAGGTAATGTCATCTTGTAAGGCCCTTTTTTACTTCTTGTGAAGGAAAAAACATATGTTGTGATGAACTGTTTTTTTGTGAAACACTATCACATAATTAAAGAAACAAAAATGATAAGAGGCTAAAAACACTACCTATATGGAAACTGTGTGCAAGGAACTGGTTTTGTTTAATCTACGAAAAATAAGACTGAAGTGGGGAATGTCCTCCAACACATACAAGGCTGTTTTAAAGGGGACAGTGATCTATTATTTTCCATGGCCATTGATGACAGGACAAATTAAAAAACAACCTATTTTACAGCAAAGAACATTAAGGTTTGCTTTTAGGTGGAGCAGGTTATACAGGTAAATTGTGGGATCTCCTTCATGGGAGGACTGTAAAAACAGGTTAGCTAGATATCTGTTGGGGTGGGCTAGTTACTTGATCCTGCCTCAGTGCTAGGAGATTAACTAGATAATCTTTTGGGGCCTTTCTAGTCCTATATTTCTGTCATTCTGTGATCACATACTTTGACATCACATTCAACTACAAAACAGGTTCCAGGTACTATAGTGTCATACTATGGCATGCAGAATCATGTGCCAAATAGTGGGGCCACTGCTGTTACTTGTACAGAATGCTTTGCTTACTGCAGCTCAATAAATCTCCCTGCACAGTGACAGATCTTACTAGCATAAGGGAATTTCGCTGATGAAGAGAGATTCTTGATATGTCGCATATACACAGTAAATTAAAAAAAATGTATATCTTGGCTTTCAAATAGAGCATGGAGATCATTCTAGAATTGTATTAAAGCAGCTTTGACTAAAAGAAAAATCACTTGATTCTAAAATATTTTCTATGCAGCTGATTCAATTAGAACCACAACTAGGACAGTGTGTATAACACTAGCAATTTGCAAATTCTTTTCCAAGCTTTGTTCTGTGCTGGATGCTAAACCTGTCCAGAGCCCAAACCTGTATTCCTCACACACTGAAGTCCCAGTAATATAAGGTATGCAGCATATGCTTGGTGTCTATGGTTTGTCATTGGGATGATATATTCAAGAAGGCTTTATTTAATGGAGCCATAGAAAAAGTGATTATATGGTTTTCTTCCCAACCTTATTTTATTATTAGTGATGTGGGAAATACACACATTCACACAAATATATATATATAAACACAGAGAAAAAAAAGCCACTTCATCCTTTTGAATAGAAAATCTAACCATTTCTTTGTGGTACGTTTAATCTCTTGCATTTTTTCCCAACTTGGCTTTCGCTATTATTAAATACAGTTAAAAATTAGTAAAGCAGAGGTAAAAATGAGGGTTTGCAATTAAATTCTCTCTCCTTCCCACAGTTAGAATAAGTTTGATGTCGATTTACAATGAAGACTTCTTTTTGCAGCAATTAGCTTTCAAAGAAATAGGCTGTAATGGAAACCATTTGCTAAATTAAAAAGAATATGGTGAACCATGACTATTTACAGCTTAGAAGCTCTTTCTTCTCAGTATTGATGCATTGTGGTTGATTTTGTAGTTTACTCTTGAGCTTTTCTTGTTCTAGTTTCCCAGGACATAGCAAAATAATTTGTAATGGTTAGTATTACAGAAGTATTTAAGGGCCTGGTCCTTACTGAAGTTTCTGTAATGACCCTTTTAAACATCAGTAGCCCCCAAAGTCTAATCTGTAAGGAGGTCTGATTTCCAAATGAAATTTTGATTGTCACTTTGCAATTGCCATTGTGATTCTGAGGCCACAATAAACCTCAAGGCACATAGATGGCTCTGTGGACATGTCAGCCTTGGAAACATGACAAATCAGGGAAGGGTCAGGCAGCACAGCAGCAATAAGGCAAGAAGCAGGAAGCAGAGCAGGAGATAAATCAGGGAGCACAAAGTAGGGACCAGAAAGCAGAGCAGCAGATTGGGCAGAGGAAGGGGATCTGAGTGGCACTTGGGTAGGGTTCAGGGCTGATTTGTGGTGTGCCCACATAAAAGGTTGGCCTCTAGTGCTTTAGCGTATGGTTGTTCTTTGGACAGACTTAAGTAACACCCATGCAAACAAAGGTGTTTGTGCATAAACAAGATACATTATTGTTTCTGCTTGTCTGGTTTAGTCCTGGAAATGTTTAAACCAGAAAAATAGTGAGCAATAAGTAATGAATTAATAACAAATTATCTTGTTTGTAAAAATAAATAAATAAATAAGTAAAAAGTATTTCAACACCGCCAGCACTAAAGTGTGGTGGCAAATGAAAAACACAAATCACGTAATTGAGGACTGCAGATTTTTAGTAATGCCTGAAGCTCCTCTGATTGACTGCCTATCCCACTTGTCCACCTCTCTCAATTCAATCAGCCAATCAAAACAACTACAGAAACCAGACAGTGCTCTTCTCGCTGCAGGAACCTATTCTCAGAAGAGATGAGGGAGCGAGCAGTAAGAACCCAGCTGCACAGGGCAGTTCTACTCCGATCTCTCTCCCCACCTCAGGAAAGTAGCCAGGTATCTCCTTTCTGCACCACCAAACCTGGGAAAAGGGAAAGGAGAGCCAGGTACAGCTCTCCCTACCCCAACAAGAACTTCAGGAGGTTGAGCTGAAAGGCAGAAGAAATATGGAAGCTCAGAATGTAGAATTAATTGCTGAGAGGGTCGGACACATGCAAGCCTGTATGCCTCGCTCATATATTAAAAATGACACATAGTAGACAGTTGAAAGGAACTTTGTGAATAGGCTACATGCAAACTAATTCCAGCCTCAGTTATTTAGCAGGAACTTGCAAATACCAGCAACATTCTCAAGAAATCAGGAATCAATTGTAAATAGATAATAGATAGATCTATAGCTATATCTAGAGATATAAAAAATTCTATATCTATATCTATATATCATTCACCATGTACAAGTTATCTAAAAATGTTTCTTTAAAAAAATCTATATATCTATATCTATATATATATAGATAGATAGATACAAAGCATGTGAGCATTCCTGTTTCCTTTTCAAAGCCACTGAAAAAATATTAAGGGTCAATTCAATCCGTGTTTCAGTATTCAGGTCTCTACAACTGGTTTAATCATTCACCATGTACAAGTTATCTAAAAATGTTTCTTTAAAAAAATCTATATCTATATCTAGATATAGATATCTATCTATATAGATATCTATATAGATATCTATATATCTATATATAGATATATAGATATCTATCTATATAGATATC
Organism: Alligator sinensis; assembly: GCF_000455745.1. Taxonomy (NCBI): domain Eukaryota; kingdom Metazoa; phylum Chordata; order Crocodylia; family Alligatoridae; genus Alligator; species Alligator sinensis. The sequence goes on along the minus strand of NW_005842784.1, from coordinate 580,929 downwards.
TATATCTAGATATAGATATCTATCTATATAGATATCTATATAGATATCTATATATCTATATAGATATAGATATAGATTTTTTTAAAGAAACATTTTTAGATAACTTGTACATGGTGAATGATTAAACCAGTTGTAGAGACCTGAATACTGAAACACGGATTGAATTGACCCTTAATATTTTTTCAGTGGCTTTGAAAAGGAAACAGGAATGCTCACATGCTTTGTTTATAAGTATTGTAACTTTTAGGTTTTTCCATCCTTTCCTTTTTCAAAACACACTGGTTTCCAAATGCACTAGGGAATAGCGTGAACCACTTACATAAAAGATATTTCATATGCTTTACATAAAGGTTCTGGATTTTCACATTTATTCACATCCCTCTCATGCAACAAGAAAAGTGAGAATTATTTGCATGATTGGCTGATGTCCTGTATAAAATGTATCACATCTTATTTCAGTACAAAAGTCAAAATGAATGACATATACTAAATATTTTTAGCTGGTTGCACTTTCTGTCAGTTTAGCTGAACTTAGATATAACTACACTTACTGGAAATGGCCATTTTTAAGAACAATGTATACATTTGTAATAGAACCTCTTCAGTTTAAACTGATTTGGTTTATAATAGCTGAATAGTCTGCTTTTATAATAATATCAAGCTTGTTTATTTAGGTCTTCTGGTTAAGGCAGCAAGTTCATGTGTAGTCTCCAACATGTTAATTATTCATACATGAATCTTTTATTTCATCTAGCCTTATATGCACCAGAATACCTTTTCTAAGAGAGTTCTATGTTGAGAAGGAATTAACAAATACTGTATGGTGATTTGAAAGAAATCTACTGTATATTCCAAACTATTAATTTTCGAGTCTCAGCCTTTTTTCTCTACTGCCACCTATTGTGCACTCAAAAATGTATAATGTATTAAAACTAAATTGTATATAATGTTTTATAGAAAATACTTGTAATTCAGCCCAGCCTCTTTCGTGGCTTTAGATGCTTTTGACTGTTTCCCCCCTTAAAACAGTGAAGATGACACAGATCTTTCATGCAGGCTAAAAAGAAATACTGTAAGAAAGGGGAGAGCAAAAATTAGCAAGGATTGAATAACAATGTTTGGAAACAACCTTGTATATTAACAAGATACAGTTGCAGGTATGTTGTTCGGGGGCTTTTGTTTAAAATAAACCAGGTATCTTCTGATCAATATTTAGCTGAACTTTGCAGAGTTCAGGTTTTGCAAGCTGTGATTCACAGAGCAAGTTTATCTTAAAGCAGACATGGCCCAGAATTCTGCTTGCCTCTCTAATAACATAAAGAACATAGCAGGCAGACGAGGTGTTCTTCATATATTTTAAAGATAATAACAACAGTAAAATTCTAAAGATCCTGGCTGGGTGACTGAGAAAAGAGCAGGAATCTGAAAGGAGCCCCAACACCTGATTGTTCCTTCCTGGAACAATGATGTTACTTGATCTCTGTGCGTAAGGACTACTCAAAGAGTAGCCAGGGGAAAGGGCTGCAGCAGGTTGCAAAGTGGTGCAACAGCAAAACTCTTCCTTTGCTCCTAGAAACATCGTGCCTCACAGTAATCTACTAATTCCAGGAGTGAAGATAACTGAGCATACAACACTGTACTGGGATTTGCTGGGGTGGTGATCTTGATAGCTCATATTGGGGAAATAAAAAGTGGATATAGTCTTTTCTGTTACAGCTTTGGGTGAGTCAGACAGCCAACTCACTATCAAGTCCTAAGTTACAATGATCAAATAATCACTCAACCCAAATTTCAATTTGCTTTTTCAATTATAATGCTCCAAGTAATAATTTATACTGCCCTGGCCAATTTTCCTTAGCCAGTGAGTAGCCTACAGTTGTAGATATGAGATTTAGGAGAGAAAAAATGTATACAAAATCTTAGCAGATAAAGACAATAGTTTCAATTTAATGCAGAGCCTATGACAGAACAAAGACAGAGACAGAGCAGCAATACGGTCTGAGTGATGATGCTAAGGAGTTGGCAACATGCTGAAAACTAGCATAAAAGAAAATGGAAAAGTCCAAAAAAAAGGTCACAGTAGAGTAGCCTTATAGACAAAGACAGAGATAGCAGTGGCAGGATTGTGCATGGGAGGAGAAAAATGGGAAAATGGTGATACAAAGACTGTACATTATTGAGCAATATAGGGGGAAACCAATGAGGTCTTAGGAGAGGGTCACCCTCTATTTTTTGAGCTTATGATAAATCATCCAAGGGTGCATGTACATGTGTAATTAATGTGAAGCAATAAACTCCGGCACAGATTGTGCTGGAGTTTATTGCTCCCAGGCACTGAGTTTACATGTGCACCCAGGACCTCAGCATGTTGAGCCTTATTGGAGCAGCACTGGCTGGCAGGGAGCCTGGGAGGGTCAGGTTGCCAGCCTGGGGCTGTTCTGACCCAGCTCAATGTGCTGCAGAGGGGCTGACTGGGACACAAGTGCTTCAGTGAGGAGCTAGCTGGCAGGCAGCCCAGGCACTGAAGCACCCTTATGCCCCAGCCAGCCAGGTCAGCATCTACATGTGCATTGCTGTGCTGTAAATAACACCATAACAGGATAGTACTTGGGTTTACAAGTACTAACCTTTGACAGCATTTATTCATTTATTAAGAACTAATAGGGTTGCACGTGTAGAACCAGAGACTTTACTGTGGAGCTAATTAGGCAGTGAAAGTCTTGTGTAGATGCGCCCCAAGAGAAACTATCTGTGAACTGCTGAAAAAAATGGATTACATAGAAAAAAAGAGGTGGTAGAGATAGGTAGATTTAAGGGTGTCTTATTTTGTCATAGAGGCAGATATTGCTTATTGTATTCTTTGATTACTTCATTTTAGACATATAACCCAATGGCTATAACTATGGCAAAATATGACACCATGTGAGCAGATGAACTCATACAGAACAAAGATATTTAAAATGTGAATGAAGGAGCACTGAGAGAATGAAAAGCACACAGTGGCAGCCAAGGGCAGAAAAGTTGAAGATGATTTTTTAAATGTAGCAGAAAGTTTGAAGAGAAAAATGATGAATAGGAGGCCTGTGGATCTGGGCAAAAAGTGACTGCTAATTGCTAAGTGCTGTTGCATTGGAGTGGAGTGGGCAGCCACGAAATTGCAAAGGGTCAGGAATGGAACTGGCTTGAGGAATTTGAGACAGGTGGAGTGCAGAATGGATTCAGTCAGTTTAAACTGAGAAGGGGTAGACTGTAGGGCTGTGCAAAATTTCACCGGCAGTTTCATTTCGAAGCTGTTTTGACTCGTTTCGAGCTTGAAACAGTGAAATCAAAATGGAACGGGGAGCTTCAAAACAGCCTTGAAACAAAATGAGGCAAGTTGAACCATATAGAAATTTTCTAAATGTTTCGAGTTTCGAAGCTCAAGCTGGGTTTGCCTGCAGGGAAACAGAAATTAAAGTAAGAAGATGGAGGAGGAAAGAGGGGGGAAGGATTGCTCTCATTATTGACTGTGTAGCTGGCCAGTGACTGGCATCCTTTCCTGAGGTCCCTTTCAATCCCAGTGCTCTGGGAGTGGGATGGAAAAACTGCAAAGAACGCAGCATTATTTGAACTGCCCTGCTTTCTGCCTTGGTGTCAGCTGAGTGAGGGTACACCTTACCACACATACAGTGTCACCCAGCCATGCCACAAGTTTTGCCTGTCAGCAGCTAGAGATGCAGGGCCCCAGAACCCAGACTCCCCCTGCCCCTTCCTCTTTGACAGCTGGCAGGTTTTGTGGCCACAGCAGGGCCTAGCAGGCCTGCAGTTTTCACCCCCATGCCCCAAGACAAAAACAGTCCCACAAGCACCCATGTCATGAGTTTTGCCTGTCAGCAGCCAGAGGTGCAAGGCCCCAGAACCCAGAAGCCCTGCACCTATCTCCTTGAAAGCTGGCAGGCTTCGTGGCCTCAGCAGGGGCTAGCAGACCTGCAGCTTTCACCCTGCTGCGCCTTAACACACACAGTGTCACCCATGTCATGAGTTTTGCTTGACCACAGCTTGAGGTGCAGTTTCCCCCAACCCCCTACACCTATCTCCTTGAAACTTGGCAGGCTTCATGGCCTCAGCAGGGGCTAGCATGCCTGCAGTTGTAATCCAGCTGTGGCTTAACACATACATGTGACATGAGTTTTTTGCTTTCAAGACTTTGAGGTGCAGTTTCCCTGAAACCCCTGCACCTATCTCCTTGAAACATGGCAAGCTTCATGCCCTGAGAAGGAAACAGAACAGCAGTTTTGAATTGAAATGAAATTTGAAATGAAACGCTGTTCTGTCGAAACATTGAAATGCAAGTCAAAATGGAACGGTGCTGTTTCGCACAGCCCCAGTGGAATGAGGTTTTCAGGAGTAATTTCTGATGCTGTTATACTAATGGCTTTCTTTCCTTAAGGAAGTATGGCCTTTGTCCATGCCAGTGACACTAATGACAAGGACAGGGTCATAGTTCAACATACCTAGAGATTCTGGCAGGTGTAGTGAGCCTTCCCAGAACTGCAAGTAGCTTCCTTTAGAAAAGAGAGCCCCCAATACATTTTATAAACCAAGTGTCATCTGTCTCTCGGCCCAAGGGAAAAGGATTTCATGTGAATAACAGGTCACACTTGCACAAGTGTTCTAAACACACTGGTGACATCCTGGTGCTCTGAGATGGGGAACAAACTAGGTGAAGGTGTGGGGACTGGCATTGCCCAATTAACAAATGTAGAAAGCATAAAAAAGCAAGAGAATACCCTGAGCAGAGAAAGGCCCAGAAGTTCTGTTTAAAGTTTAAAAAATAATAACAATAAAATAAAACTAGTTTTAAAAAATATATTGGACTGTCTCTTTTTGATAGTTGATCCCATCCCATCAATATACTTTCTAGATGTCTTGGCACCTGATGAACCTCCCATGGAAATTAATGGAAGGCTTTCTACCAAATTCAGTAGGTGATTAATTAGGTAGAGCTGTGCGAAGCTACGGTCCCTGATTCAATTCGGCAGAGATTCGGCCCAATTTGGTGGCCAAATCTCTGAATCTGAATCAAATCAGAAGACCTCTTAATTTCAGAGAGTCCAGAGAAGAGCCATGAGCATGATCAGAGGTCAGGGAAGCAGACCCTATGATGACAGGCTGAGAGCCATGGGGCTCTTTAGCCTGGAAAAGCGCAGGCTCAGGGGTGATCTGATGGCCACCTCTAAGTTTATCAGGGGTGACCACCAGTATCTGGGGGAACGTTTGTTCACCAGAGCGCCCCAAGGGATGACAACTAGGTCGAACGGTCATAAACTACTACAAGACCGTTTCAGGCTGGACATAAGGAAGAATTTCTTTACTGTCTGAGCCCCCAAGATCTGGAACAGCCTGCCACCGGAGGTGGTTCAAGCGCCTACATTGAACACCTTCAAGAGCAAACTGGATGCTTATCTTGCTGGGATCCTATGACCTCAGCTGACTTCCTGCCCTTTGGGCAGGGGGCTGGACTCAATGATCTTCCCAGGTCCCTTCCAGCCCTAATGTCTATGAAATCTATGAAATCTATGAAAGATGTTATTGCAGGAAAAAGTGAAGGAGGATCCTTTCACTTCTCAGCCCAGGAGAGGGGAAATTTGGCCACTGAACAGGAGGCCTAATTTTGAGGTTCCATCATCCAGAGGTTCATTCAACCTATAGCTCCCACTTGAAAAAGGTGCCTACCCCCAGGCTACAAACTAGGCTTTCCAAAGAGCACCTTCCACCAATTCTGTTAAAGCCACACTCCTAGAAGCAAAGAAGAAAAACTATATATAGGGTCCAGGAGGCAAGCAAGTCAAAGAAAGTGCCATGCCTTAGTGAGATAGGCACTGTGCTAGAAGGGATTCCTAGTACATAATTCTGTATTTTATATTCAATAGTCACTAGATAAAATAAATAGCATCCTCTTTGACAAGGAAGTGCTGGGGCCAGAACCCTTTCCCATGTAGTACAATGCCCCTCTTACTAAGCCACACTGCCCTTGGTATATTGTTCTTCTGGTCCCACATGTCATCTTGTGCATGCCCAGTGGATAAGCTTTAATAAGAGGAGTGGAGGATGTATTTAGCAAAGCATAGTCCATTGTCTGGTGGCTACAGCACTTTAGAAATGTAGGTCCAAATCCTCTCTGGATAGGTGAGCCTGGAATTTAGGTCTTTACTCCTTGAAATAGTGCCCTAAAAATTAGATTTTTCCCCTTTGGCTAACAGGCAGAAGGGCCATCTTTGCTCATACTTAATGCACTTTCTTGGGGTAAATGGGATCTCAAAAGCCATGTAACTGGCCTGAAATACAACATACATCTCTAAAGGGAGATGGATTTGACTCTAGTGTTTGGATCCATCTTTGACCAATATTTTAAAGGTTGTATTTCAAAATGATATTCATTATCCATTTGGATACTTTTCACCAGATGCTTGACTACAGCCAAGGAATGCATGGAGCCATTCAGCCTGAGGGGGAGGGGTACATAAAGTTACCCTGTGCTAAGACATCCTCTCCCCATCCCCATTACTTACACATTTAGGGGTTACACTCCTGTGCCCACCTTTACTGGTGTTAGAATCTGACTGAAGGTAGAGATGGGAAGGGGGCAAAAAAGACAGAATGCACTATTGGATTTGGAGCCCAGTGAATAGCTTTATCTAGGCAGGATTTACACTACTAGACAAGAGACAGATATGGCTAATAGTATTATTTGATTACTTAATTTAGGTATACAACCCAATGGCTACAATTGTGGCAAAAATAGGGAGAGAAACATTATATACATTATTTGTGTTCTGTGCTGCCTTTTCTCCCAGCCTGTCCCTCAGCCCAATGTGCCACATAGTCTGGACGAATAAAGCAGTTTTGATCTTGTTTGCCTCTGCCTCTCGCTCCCTCTAGTCACTATTGCAAATCTCTCTTGTTCAAACATGCGCCAGCTAGGGTTGCTGTACAGTATTGCCTCGATTCTGGACAACTGCAACTTCCATTGAAATCAAAGCAAATGTTTACATTCTCTCAGGGTAAAGTCCAATAAAAGTAATAAACACCATCCATGTGTATTATCTCTACTAAAGCAAGTCGTTATTTTTTGTGGATTAAATAGTTTATTAGGTGAATTGATATGTTTAGGTCTAGAAGCTCAGAAAAAAAAACATTTAATTCAACATATCAACTCTATGAATTAGCCAATAAGATGCAAAACTCCTCTTGGTTTTAAATACCTGTGCTGTTTTTATACGCACTCAGAAAAAAGGACCTCATTCTCTTGCCACTGGCACCCATTTTATGCCTCTCTAGTTTCATCAGAGTAAGTGAGAGCAGAATCATTCAGCTGATTTCATCCATGTTTCTGTTCACCAATCTGAGAACTAATGAATAAAGACATACTAACAAATTTAATAATACCTTTCTATAGCAGGGCTGTAAAGAGCCAAAGAATAATTACATTCAGTACCTGGGTAATAGCAAAGAAAGGCCTGAGTGGATATTTTCTACTCCATTCTTTTCTATTTAGAGGCCATCTTTTCTCTCCAGAGATGCATTGTGTTTCTAAAAGTCTGATATGTCACATATACAAAAGAGCTAAAGGAAGGAAACATTCTGCTATCTGTAGGCGTGATATCTAGCAAAAAACAGCCATGAAAGAATTAGGTGTTCAACTAAACATGCTAAGACAGATACTAGGGGCCAGAATCATCAAATTAAAGCTCCAGTATTCATTTAATGCTTTTATTTTGGGGGGGTTTCACAGACATGCTAGATACTTCATAAAGACAGACCGCAGATATTGGGATAGCTTGTCCTTTTGCCCGCTGTGATTTTACACTAGTGTAATTCCAGTGACTTGACTTCAGTGGATAAGCTCTGGATTTACATTGGTCTGAAAGGAGAATTATGCCCCATGGTTTTGGAACCCAATGAGCTGCCCCACTTATAGATGATTTAAAACCTGGGACGTATGTAAATTTATCCTGAAAACTTCTTCTGGTTCCTGGTTAGTAAACAAGCCATTACATTTGGAACTCATAATCTCTTTCTGTTCACTCCCTCTGCTGTGGGATCTGTGTACCTTGATCACAGCCTCAACATACAAAGCAAGGACTGCAGTATTTCTGATTCATTTGGATGGAGATTACTGGTGAACTTTAGCTTTTAATGGCATCTATTTGGACAAAGACAGGATTAGGAAAAAGTCACTCTTTGAATCAGCATTGCTGCTCTAAATGTCAGAACAGGTGAACTAACATTTAGCAGCATAGCAAAATCACCTGCTACTTACTGAACACTAAGGCAAATTCAGAGAGGGGCAGTCATTTTCTTCCTGTCCATTATTGTACTTACTTCCAGCTCCACCAGTCACTTTATGGATGGCAATTATAACAGCAAGGCCTGGGGTGTTGTGGGTACTAAGGTGTATTGTTGACCACACATAGGTCACAAGTTCATAGGCCAAAGCAGAAGTGCTCACAGTGTGGCCTGTCAGAATCCAGCAAATCTCTGAGTTCTGCTAAATATCTTATCACAAGGACACAAAAAAGGAAGGATTGTAATAGTTTTGCAGCAGGCACCAAACTTCATAATGACATACTTATAATAAATGAATTCTAGAAAATGCCAGTATAGATAAGGAATCCAACCTTTAGGGCAAGAGACAGACATTACACATAAACCAGTTTAAGTGATCAGAAACTAGTTATATCTGTAACAGAACAGATGTTCAGTGAACATAAACCAGTTTGAAAATGGCTGAAACCAGTTTGAGATAAGCCTGGTTGAATGTAGTATCAGACATAACTGATTTGGATCAAACCAGTTAATGCAATGTCTGTCCCAGACCCCTTGTTGGTTTAAGTTAAACCAGACTCCCCCAGCATCCCGGCATGCTCTCTGGGTTGGGTGGGGCTCTCTGCTCCACAGCAGGGCTGGCCCCTCCCCTCTGCTCAGCACAGACTTGCAGGCACAGAGTGTCTGCCTAGCTTCTCCCTGCTAATCAGGGATTGTTTCCCCCTTCCCTCTGCTTTACGCAGACACCTCAGTGTTAGCAAGCAGACCACATGCTGGCTATAGTCGGCCCATGCTGTGGGAGAGGATAGAGGTAGACAGGCTTCTTGGAGCTAATCAACAGGTAGCTTAATCTCCTTTTTTGGAAAAGCTGTTTAAGAAGCGCTCCATTAATTAATGGAGAGAGACTTTGTTTTCTTAACGTGTTGATAAACACTGAGTTAAAGGTGATAAACAGTCCCTGCTAGGTGGTTGTGGGGGAATAATCAGCACGTCCTGCTGGGGCCTGGCCATGCCTCCCTCAGCTCTGCCCTGTGGAAGCAAAGGGAGGGCTGCTCTAGTGCCCCCTGGCTTTTAGCTTGAGCCACTGAAGGCATGTCCCTGCATTTCTGGGATGTTTGTTTGGGTTACAAACTGATTTAGCCTAGCCAGGTTAGACTAACCTGCAAAGAATTAATCAATTCAGTCTCAGGCTTTTTGAATATCTGTCCCTAGCCTAGATGTAATTCCTTGTGAAAGCAAGAAATATCAACAAGATAGACATGATGTATCAACAAAATGGACAAAAGACATGAAAGACACATGCTGAAGGTAGAACAGGGTGGCATCTTAGGAGAAGATAACTGGTTCAGAGAAGATAAGACAAAAAATTAATTTAAACAAGTTAAAATGAAAAAAGAGTTGAGGAAAAAATTAAAAAGCATGACAAAGGGACTCAAAAATATATATATAAACATGTGAAAATTAAAGACCATCCATAATGCATCTTTCATGAAAGACAACTGAAAGCCGGCTGCTAGCAGTGTGTATATGACAGATTATTGAATTGTTTTTAAATATGTGAATAGTGTAATACATCATGGCCTTAGGGTAGAAAAGAATACAACTACCAAGCAAATTATTATTTCTTTTGTTGAATGCCATGATAGTACCTGTTTTACAACTTTGTAATACTAAAAACTCATTCATCTATGTCTAAACTAAAATGACATTACATATTTTCTTTGATTTATTAGTAAACTACTAAGTAGTAACATTAAGCTTTTAGGAAAAGATTAACAACATTGTGCTGTAGTAACCTGTCATTTTAATTTAAGTAAAAGCTGTTGAAAATGCTCACTCTTTGTGATGGAACATGCAAAATTCTTTGCCTAATGGATGTTGGAAATGCTATTAAATCCCTTTTGCATTAGGGCATTAAAATCATATTATTTGGGGTTTGGGCTTTTTTTTTTTTGCTTGTGTACTTTGTTTTTTATTTTTGTTTGTTTGTTTTGTATGGTGAACAAAGCAGGACGATTTTGCTGTTCTTTGCATTCCTCTCTCTTTTCAGTAACAGCTAAAAATGCTTAGGATGGTGATCCACTTCCTCAGCTGGTGTTAATTGTCATAGCTCCATTGAAGTCAAGCAGCACACTGAAGTGTATGGAATTGCATTGATTTACAACAGTTGAAATCTGACACTAAAAACTGTTTCCACTGCTGTTGCATTATTTCAGGTGTTGTTTGTCAGAAATAGTAAGCATGTCTTTTGAAAAATGAAAGTAAAGTATTAAATTTGATGGTCACTGGGTATCATTTGAAATGTTCACTTACTACACTGTGGCACTTTTCCTTACTGCAATGTCAATGATGTTCACTGTGCTTTAAAATGGGAAATGCTTCAAGTGCCACCATATATGTAATTAGTGTGAAGCTGAAAGGTCCAGTCCTACAAGGTACTCCATGAAGGCAAATCTCTGCACCCATGTGAAGTCCTGTGAACTCTAAAGAACTCTATAGGAGTCTATGTAGATGTTTATCTGCCTGGTGCAAATGGGAAGATCAGGGCCATAATATTCAGCTTTAGCAGTACGCACTGTGCATTAAGTCCCAAAGCAGGTGAAAACCAACACACGACTGTTTAATTTCATCTACCTTATTATTGCATCAAAAGTGATGAAAGAAAAATAGCCATTTTTATTTCTCTAGTACTGCTACCTGCTTTTCTTTGTTGATCCACACCAAAATTCTTGATACTGTATGAACCCAGATCACTTTTCAAATGAAAACAGATTGGCTATAAATATTATAACAGATAACATCCTGGGTTTACCAGCTTGAAAATATTGTCCAGATTCCCAATGGCTCTGCCCTTTCTATAGTAATTTATCCTAGAGGTGGTAGGAATTATCCAATGAAACAGGTTTTAATCAGAAAATAATTAAGGCCAAGCAGACTGCCCCATTTCTTAGAGCTTTGGTGGCAGGACTTCTAGCAGATCGGAGGGGAACCCTGGGAGGTCACTGCTGAGATGGGGATCTCAGAACTTGAGTTCCCAGACTCAGTTTGGAACACTGTGGAGTTTCTAAATGACTTCTAGACAATGCCTTTATGCCATGCTCTCAGACCTCAGGCTTGGAGTGTGCATTTAGGGCCACGCCTGAGGCATCTTCTCTGCCTAATTGTTGGTCTCTGTATGACTGGAAGAGAGTGGATGGGGCTTATTTTCTTGGCAGAGAGTCCATATAAACATACTGGTTATGTTCCTTTTCATGGGACATTTTAAAAAAATAATATTCCTTTTTGTTCTAAACTGGAAAAGAACTTTTCCAAATTTCATGTGGAATGTAAATTCCAAATTCAGGTCAGCTCTAATTCAAACTAATGTAAAGGGGGTACAAAGCAGGCATTAAAACCTACCATTCTGACCTGGTAGCATTCATACTTACCATGTACTGGTATAAATGATGACACTTGCAGAGCAATGAGGAATGAAAACCATAAAGTATATGAGCAAGCTTTGGTCTGAAATCAAAGGCAGTGAACCAAAAAAAAGAATAATTTATTGTAATGAATTATTAGAATGGAAAATTCCTGAGCCAGAAATTTTAATAAAAAATGGTGACCTTCATCTGCTAGTTCAACACCTAGAAAATCTGAGTTGACTTTGCAGATGGTGTTATAAACTGCATATTAATAAAATAGGTATTTTACTAACTAAGATTTCATACAATAATCACCCAAATCCACAGGCACACTGCCCTAAGATTCCCTAGTGTACAAATATCTTGCTTTATTATCTGTGTACATAAGTATGAAATTAAATTCTAATCCAAAACCTATGACATTTAATGCAAAGACTTTCATTGTTTTGAACAGGCTTTGGATCAGGTCCTAACTATGGTAATGTTACAAAAGGAATGTCAATATAATATACAGGCCAGTGCATATTTTATGTGGCAGATAGTCTGAAGTCAGCATTACAATTTACTAATTCAGTAGCAGAACAGCTGGAAAAATAAATTTGTTTAGCTAGAATAGTGGATCTATTTATTGAGCCTCCTTCCAAGAATATGCACGTATCAACACTGGGATTGGTCTCTAAAAAATGGGGGAAGGGGAGGGGGCCTGGTAAATTCAAATTGATGCACTACTTATTCCACAATAGTAATTCAATTAATGATTTTATAGGCCCTGTGTTGTGTTCTCAGTCAAATGGAATACAGAATCAAGCAATTAACTTAGTTCAGCAATGCAGCAGAGGCTCATTCTCAATAAAGTACATCACAGAATTTACCTTTCATGCCTGCTAGTGAGAAAAGATTGTTTTGAAATGTGGAACTTCAGTTCTAAGACAAGTGTTTCATGATGAAGCCATGCTATTTTGTGCAGCATTTTGGACAGCTGATATGCTACGCTGCTCAACAGTGAGTGGACTGGACAGCACATGTGTTAGGTGTTGTTATAATAAAGGATGCAAAGTGGTTTCCATTAGAACTTGTTTCCACAACTTTCTGAAAAATAAGCCTTTTGTCCTGAAACCCTTCAGACTGAACGTTAATATAAGGTTGAAAGTGTGAGCAAAATGCCATTTGATGTTTGGGAGCTATGCAAGATGCAACTTATCCATAAAAAAAAAACATTTTCAGTGAAGACTATAACAAAACCAAGACTTGAAAGTTGGTACAAATGTAAACTCAACCCCTCAAACATTTACACATGTTTTAACATCAAGCAGTTGAGTAGCCCAGTTGATTTCACTGCAGTTACTCATGAGCTTAAAGATAAGCATGTACTTAAATACTTTACTGAATTCTACTCTTCATGTATCTCTACACTGCCTCAGGACTGAACAAGGAGCACCGCAGTGAAACAAGTTACACCTGCCCTAAATAGACTGCCTCCCTAAATTACTATAATATAGCTGTCATTGTGATATACTAAGCACACACCAATAACCTTGCTTTCTCAGGCAAGTTCATTAGTGTATGCCCAACTCTGCACTAAAAAAGTTAAATTAACTTAGGTTTTGGGGTAGCCTGCACAGTGTGAATGTGGCATGCTTCACTTTGACATATCCTAGTCTGGCCAGAGTCAGTGGAGGCATGCCCTTATCCTCCCAGGAGACCAGTGCTTCTGCCTATTTTGAATGAAGTTGGGTTTGAGTTACACAACTAGCATCTTCAGAAAATTGTATGCTGAGTATGTGCTGTAGAAGATGCTGACAAAACTACAAGATTGCACTCTTAAATACATGTGGAACAAGCAAAGCTTGAATATGTTGGTTTGAGAAGCGTGGGAGAGCTAGCAGTAGAAGGAAACTGAACTGCTTTTGTCCTACACTTGCCATCTCCCCTGAGTCTTAGTAATAATTACTTGTTAGTTTGGTCACCCTTCTCAGCTAGTCATTCTAAACCTCACCCCAAATTTAACCACACCTCCTGAAAATCTTATGATGAAATCCTAGCCCTATCAAAGTCAGGGGTGTCAAAATTTCTCTCTGTGAGCCAAAGTTAGCCCTGGAATATGCCAGTGTAATTCTTTGGAGATCTCCCATAACTCAATGGGAGTTGTGCCTGCTTTACAACACAGATTAATTTGGCCACATATGAAGTTGTATGCAATTCTGTCAGCAGCCTCTTGAAAGCATAATGCCTTCAAGTTCGAACAACAATCCAGCTGGTTAGTTTTATGAATTTCTGTTCAGTTTTCATTGTAACAGTGCCAAACTATGCTGAGCCACATAATGCCTACCACTGTGAATCATGCATACAAGAATTCATTCTTGAAAGAGAGTTTCTCTCACAGGGGAGATCTTTCAGGTGTCAACCTAGAAGATCTTGTTCCCAGAGGAAGCATGTTTCCTCTGCAAGAAATTAAACAAATGCTTGTACACTCCTAGGGCTCTTGGAAGCTGCCGTAATTTAAAGACCCACAGTGTCTTGTGTATTCAGCATCCCACTTTTCAAAATGGCAGCAGCAGCACTTTAAGGTTCATTCAACAAGTGTTAGTTAAGGCACCCCCACCACCATTTTGAAATATGGAACTGAATACCCGACATGCTGCAGCACACTGGAGCCTTCTAATCAGAGCACATCATAGCACGTGTAAAAGTGCCCCTGGTTTCTACTAGGAGAACGATGATTCTCCCAGTTAAAATGTATTTCCTGTACATAGCTACATATGTGCACAGAGACCAGATCCTAATCTAGTATAAATGACTTAGCTCTATTAAAGTAATTACTGGCATTCCAGTTTATAGCAATAGATAATCTGACCTATAGGGTTAGGATAACAGTGTGCAGATAAGACATATCCATAACCACACATAGGGTACATCAACACAAGGTGCTTTACTGAGCAGTAGTGTAGTTTACTGTGCAGTAAGCACATGCATCTACATGTGCACATGCTTACTGCACAGTAAACCTCACTAATTGCAAGTAAATTTGCTACCTGCAAATGCAAGTAGAAAATTTACTTGCAGTTAGTAACTGCATAGTAGCACTCTTGTAGATGCCTGACTGGAAGCAAATCTGTTCCCAGTCAATTGGCCACCAGGGGTCAGGAGATTGTTCCCTGCCCTCTGGAGCTTCCTGCTGCTGGGGTGGGCTCTGCCACTGAAGCCTGGGCAGAGACTATGTCCCCCTGGCCCAGCAGCAGGGAGCTCCAAGCTCCCCGCTTCGAGATCATAATCATGGAGCAGAGGCTGGGAGATCCTTCTCTCTCAACACCAGCTCCACAGCTGTGGCTCTGGTGCTGGGAGATCCTTATCTCCCAGTGCCAACTCTGCGGTCACGGAGCTCGGACTGGGAGATCCTTATCTCCCAGCTCCAGCTCCCCAGTTGTGGGGCTCAGGCTGGGAAATAAGGATTTCCCAGTGCTGGACCTGCAACGGCAGAGCTACTGCTGGGAGCTCCCTGCTGGTGGTGTGGATCAGGGCAAAGGGCTAGGACCTTTCCAAGTCCCCTGCCACTGATCAGGGAGCTGGGGCCAGGAGCTCCCTACTGCCAGTACAGAGGGACATTGTTCCTGCCCTGTCAGCAGGCAGCCCCGAGGGACAGGGTTCAATGTCCCAGACCTGGTCAGGAGAAAGCTGTCTCCTGGCCCAGTGCTCCCTGCCAGTCCCTAGGCTAGCACCCACGGGGAGCCTAGAGCTCCCCCTGGTGGTGGTAGGGGCTCATTGCAGGGCCCCAGGAAGTGGGAGCAGTTTGCTGCCATTAGCAAGAAATCTGCTTCTGCTTCCCTCAACGTGTGGATGCCTGTTTGGGAGCATCTCCTCACAAGTAATTTACTCCCAAGTAAATTGCTCCCAGATCTAATGCATGTGTAGACACACCCATACTTATATAAATCCAATGTATTTGCTTATATACAGTGTGCTTATATAATGCCAATACATGTAAAGACATACTATTTTTGCCTTCAGAGAGTTAAAAAAGTGAATGAAATACTTCCAAGTTGCTCTATATATAGTTTAATGTCTATGCTTCATTTTAAAATATAAATGCACTAATTAATCCTGAAATAACACATTTTGTGGATCAGGACAAATGTAAGAAAAATAGCTTTCATCTCTCAATCATTTTCAAGTTGGCTATTATGACTTCTGGAAATGAAGAGCAGAACGTGCAAATGTCACAGTGAGGAGTTCAAACTCAAGATTTACTGGGATGTATGACAACGGTAACCCTTGATCTCCAGTATCTCATATATTCAGCACTGTGGATACATATAAAACTATTAGCTTTATACTTTATTTCTGGTAACCAGACCATTTTAATAATGCCTCCTGACTTAAAGCCCAGTAAAGTCAATGGAAGGACTGCTATTGACTTTTGTGGGTTTTGGATCAGGCTCATAATGCATGGTGTATTTTGGCAACTTTTTAGGATAAAGAAAGGAAAAACTGATTTTGTCCATGTACAAGGGACGCGGTCACATTAGTGATGTGTACAATTAAAAGACAGTCAAGTATTCTCTCTCTGTGATGTAAATTTACCTTTTTCAGTAGAGGAACAGAGAAGTCTATATTTTGTTCACATAATCCAGACCTTCAGTGTCAGTGCCTGAAACGAATTACTGTTTATATTAGGAACTTAGTTTAATAAATTAAGTCTGGTCTATGAACTGTCAAAGTTCTTATAGTCTGCAATTCATATATAACAGATGCCTTTTCCATGACTCTTAGCTAGAAGTGGCCGACATGATTGCTTCCTCTTTGCCATTACTACATTGTGTAGGTTTAGTTATCTACTGCCTACAGAGAATTTAAAACAATTTAAAAGGGCATCTGGTATAAAGCACTCAAAGGCAAAAAAAAAATAAAATCTTTCCATATACAATAACTTTCTGTTTAGGTCAGAGAATTATTCAATAATTGGCACTTGTTTAAATAGACCGTTCAGGATCAGTTTGGTTTTGGTTTTCCAATTGTAGATTGAGTTACAGAACTTTTTCTTTACAAACAAGCAGTTTTGAGAGTCCTAATTTTGCAACATATTTGTGGCACCACTGTGATTAAGGCTAACAACTAATTTTTGTACAAGAAACAAACACATTTTTCAAAAGTGTCATAAATAATTCAGTGATTTTTTCCCCAGATTGTTTATAAATTATAAATTTTAGTTTACTCTGTCCTAGTTTATATAATACAGATAAAAATGGAAAACTAAAAAAGCTGTGATTTTAACTGAAGAATTAGAAGTTTGTATAAGGTGAAAAGGATAAGCCTATCTATCTTTTATGCCAGTCTCTTAGCTATCATCATTCAAAAGGAACCCACAAATCTATGATCATCTAGGTTGATATAAGATTGCTCTTCCACTGTTTATATTCTGCAAAGCACACTTAATGCAGGAACAGTTGTCACATGAAAAGTTAATAATGCAGCACATCTATACAGATAAAAATTACACAGTGGGAATATTGTCACATCATCAGTTATAAGTTCAGACCTATGGAAATGTCTGTCATATATATATTTATGCATACGCACATAGGTGTGTGCATGTACACACACCCCTTTATCTTATTAACCTTTTTGTTTTGTTTTGTTTTGTTTTAAATGCTTTATCAACAAGTCTTGGAATTCACTGTATTTTTTGTGGGTGCACCAAAAATAAGTCAGTCACAAGAAATCTCTGGAACAGCTGTCCAATGAAATTTTCATTGTACTCTCTGGTAACACATTAAGATTTCAATAATGGCTAAACCTATCACAGTGGGAACTGAGATGCATCTTCTTATGTTCCTTTGTCTGTTATAGTCTGTGAAATGAAACAGCTAGCAGAATAGCATGAGCTGTAGCTGCTCCGGGTGAAGG
This sequence comes from Alligator sinensis, assembly GCF_000455745.1. Lineage (NCBI taxonomy): Eukaryota > Metazoa > Chordata > Crocodylia > Alligatoridae > Alligator > Alligator sinensis. The sequence goes on along the minus strand of NW_005842784.1, from coordinate 563,317 downwards.
TATGTTATCATTTTGATAAAGATCATTTAATTAATGGTAGATGAAAAGAATGACAACTGAAATGCATACTGAGCAAAGTCTGCTATTACTCTGACTTCTGAAATATACAGTATCATAGTATCACATTTAAAATCAGAATCCACTGCCCCTGCTGTTGTCTCTACCACGTATGGTATGACTGGCTCAGCTTGTATAGCAAATTCATTTCCTATTAGAGCTGCATGGTTTGTAAACTATTTTCTCTTGATCTAGAAGAGAATATTTATTAAAAATTACTATTTCCATATTTACCATGGAAATATTGTCAATAACTTATGTTAAAAATATTATGTCCTTGAACTAAACTTTCTTCTTATCTAAAGCACCAGGAAGTGTTACTGTTGCATTACACATAAGCACTTCCTTTATTAACAAGATGTTCTTTTAAGACAAATCTAAGATGCTCTAAGAGTACTGGGCGTGTGTAAATTGAGTACCTCCGTATGCATGAGAAAGCAAGTACAAGGCTGTGAGCTACTAGGTAACTCTATACCAGTGCCATAGCACTTTGTAGTGCTACAAAAAAATAGTGCTACAAACGGTGTAAATACATTCACAACCTGTCAGGAGTGCTACAGAGTTGCAGCAAAGGCACTTTCCAGCCAGGCAGTGATAAGGACTTGCTCCTCTCTGCCCCTATCCCCCAAGGGAGCCTGTTAGTGAACCCAATCATTGACAACATTCCCTCTCTCGCGCCAGGGAAAGGGGACCACTGGGAAGACTGTAAGCAATCCCCAGAGTCTGGAGCAGTATCATACTCTCTGACAGCTGAAGAGGAATATTCTGCTGTTCCAAAGCCTGGAGCAGCAGCAGATTCTCTGACAGCTGGAGGAGAGACCACTGCTGCCCCAGGGGACCTGAGGATGGCAATAGGTCTCCTCCACACCCACCCAGAGAGAGTGGTTGCTGCAGCCATTGCAGCAGTTCTCCTGCCTCCACTACCACCAACTGGCAGCAGCTGGATCCACTGCTGTGGCTGGCTGTCATGGAGCCTGCCTCTCTGCTTCCCTCTCCTCTTGGATTTCCACAAATACAGCACTACAAATATAATGTCTGCCCATGGCCTAAGGATTATAAAACATCAATAGTGAGAGGAAAAATCCTTCATTTCTAGGGAGGGTGCTCACTTTCTTTGGCAGTAAAATATGACAATAAAGTCAAAGGAAAATTTACTAAATGGATCAGACCAGTGGCCCATCTCCTCTAGTATCATGGCTAGAACATTACCCAGAATCGGGTATGTTAGAGCAAAGGGAAAAACATGATGAAGTGGGTAACTTTGGAATAAGCACTCCTAGGAAAATGTCTTTGCTAAGCCCTATAAATTAGCAGTTGTCTAACACTCTGAAGTATGACTTTTTTCAATCCAACATAACTGTGAATGTTCTCCATTGTCATAAGAATGTCTAATCCTTGACTGATCCTAGTGATATATTTCAACTTTTCGTGCTGGCTACTTTCACAGGTTAATTTCATGTGCTAAGTGCTTCTAGGTAGGGATTTTCTATTCTTACTGGACACACCTCTGTGGTATAGAGTACAAAGTTGCACTCTGTACTTCTGTATGATATGAGCCAATACATATGTTAACACAATATAACAAAGGTACTTATAAATTATTAACTTTGGATCAGTTTTAATATTTGGACTTGTAATTTTATTGGGAGTCTCCTTGTTTCAGTTTGAGGTAAAGTTAACTGGACCTGCCTACTTGCCTTCTGCAGACTGTATGGTAACATTTCCTTTCAAAGATCACCAATCCATTTATGGCTGGGCTTTGTTAGAAAGAGAAATACATCATTAAAAAGGAGATTCTGTCTTCTTGATATTTACTTTAATACTTTCCTTGACCTTCCAAGAAAGAGCAGTAGGAATTCTGTCAGGGACTATGGCGAGATCCACAAAGATACTGACACATCTAAATACCTCTAAGGATCTGCGGGTTTATGATTTTGAAGTCATTTGAGTTTGCTCTTGCTTCCATTGAAGTAAATGAGGTTTTGTCATTGACTTCAATGGGAAAAGGGAGCAGGCTTTTTAGTAGGTAAGTCATTTTGCATGCAACTTCAATTGATTCCAGAGCAACCCATCCTTAAAAGCTGGGCAAATTATTTGGAACACTGGTCTGAACAAAACCTGTACATTCCCAATGATAGTATTAAAAACGTATTTTTCTTTCAAATATTCACAAAGGATGAATCCAGACATGCAGGCACATGCAGTTTGTAGTGCCACACACCTCTTTGCATCGACAAAAACCACACATGTTGCATGTTAAACTGTGTGTGGTGCTGCTGATTTCTAGCAATGGGGCAAAATTTGCTACCAGGATTTCCCAGTAGCAAAAAAAACACCCTGGAAAAAGGGTGACACAAAGAACACCAAAGCAGTGTGTGCTGGTACAAACATGGAGATGGGGAAGCAGGCATCCCCAGGGCTATATTAATGCATAAGCAAATAGGCAAATGTCTAGGGCCCTAAGCTGCATGGGGCCCCAGTCCTTCCCTCTGTGGTGGTGGCACGAATGGCCCTGTCCACCTCCCTTGCCTTCCCTTCCCTCCCCTCCACCAGCCTCGCTGCTGTGACAGCTGCTTCCTAGCAGTAGATTGAAGCTCCACTCCATATGGGCAGCAGTGCCGGGGTGGGGAGGAAGGGGGGGGTCTCAACCAGCCTGGGGCCCACGAGTTTGTTTGCCTAGGGCCCACTAAAAGGTTAATCTGGCCCTGGGCAACCCAGGGCTGCCTGCTCCACTGCCTCTGTGCGCTGCGAGAGCTGCCTGGGAGCCTGCTATATGGCTGGCTGTGCCCCTGCCTGCCTGGAGCGCCACACTGGAGTCCTTGCGCTGAGGCATATGGAGACACAGGAGCTGACAACCCAGGACTGCCTGGTCCCGCATCTTGAGGCACACTGCACTCCAGGTAGTCAGAGAGTGGCTGGCTGGGGTGCAGGGTTCCTCAGTGCATGGGCTTCACAGGACGCAGACAAGGAAGCGGCATCCCAGGGCTTCCTGCTCCCCCATCTCCAGGGTGCCTCAGCATGGTGGCTGCCTGCTGACTAGCCCCAAACTGAGACACCATGTGCCCCAGGCAGGCCCCTCTGCAGCACATGGAGCAGCAGGACAATGTGTCCTGCTGCAAACCATACAAGCAGGGGCGTACACTGCAACACAAAGTAGCAGCACAGACTTGTGCCACTACTATTTGTGCTGCTGCAGACACACACCCCTGTTAACGTGGACTCAGCCAATAATAGTAAATAATTGCTCACAAAAGCATTATTCAAAAATGAAGTCTTGCGACCCTAGTCTGTTCATGAAACATATGAAAACAGAAAGAAGAAAGAAATTTGTTAAAGATATTTTTCATCACCCAATTCTAATTATTCAGTATATCGCTTCAATCTCCCTTGCTTGCTAAGATACCTTACAATGCCAATTTATATATGACTTTCATTCTTGAAATTTGTGGTGGAAATTTTCCAGTCCAGGCAAGATATATGTAGTACATTTTTACTTAGTCAGCATAAAAGTTACTACTTCTGGTTACACAGAGTTTATGTAAAACCATCTTTGCAATAATTATATCATTTTGCTTCCCTAGGACAAGCAGCTATTTATAAATGTATGCATATGTGCAGGTTAGACAGAAGCAAGGATTTCTTAGGGTGATATCTTTTATTGGACCAACTACATAACTATGCAAACTATGCAAGTTAGACAGACACTTGATTGGGATGATTTAGTCCCTGCCTTAAACAAGGGGCTAGACTACATGAACTCATGAGGTTCCTTTCTGCCCCATCTTCCTATGGCTCTATAATATAACAAAATCAGAACTATGAATATTTGAAATCATGAAGATATGCCATAGTTAAAATCTAATTCTCTTTATATAAAGGTTTGCAAACATATGATTTATGCTATATAAGAGTAAGGATCATTCTTCAACTAATGAGCACAATAAGAATGTTGCAAGTGCAATATTTTAGCACAGTGTCATTTTTATATGGTTTATTACATTTAAGCAGCAATATTGCTCCCATTGTAATTGCTTAGAAATTTTCCCTTGACATCAATAGCATAATGTAGGCTCCTGCAAATAATACAGACTGCATTCTTCTTAGATTTCTTTATAGCATATGATCTGCACACTGGAATAATGAGAAAGGCCCTGATGCAGCAATGTCCTTCATCATTTAGTCTCACAAAAGTCATTGGATCTGCATACAATCATGAATTTAGGCATGTTACAATACTTTGCATTGATTATCATGCTATTTCTTTTTATGAAAGACCTTCAGTTTTACATACATGACTGACAATTCATAGGATTCTTCTACTCAGTGTTGAGAAGATCAGTTTGGATTCTGTCTCTCATTGAATGAAAGTATGTCAGATCTTTGGAACATTATTTGCCACAGCTTTCAGAATCAGGCAACTTGCTTTTCTAATAGTTTCAGTTATACAATTTCTAATTTGAATGTGTCCAGAAAACCTACTCTACCTTCCAAGCTTTATTTCTACCTATACCAGTTCTCTAAATTTCATTTATGATTTTTAATGTATTAATATGTTTCCTTGCTTTCCACTTTTTGTTTGACGTAATTGCTGTTTTATACACCTTCCCTTTGTTAAATTGTTCTATTCTGTAACTTTTGTGTGTTTTAATCCTTTTTTTATTTCCTTGCCTTTTTTGTCTTCCACCCTTTATTTTTGAGTCTCTCTTCTTTACAATGCTTTAATTATCTCTACCTTCCAAAGCCACTTTACCAGCCACTATCCAAGGCAATTTTAATATGCTTGAGTTTGCCAAAATATTCTTGGATGGTCACTGCAATGGAATTATACTGTACTGAACCTAAATCCGACCCTATGCTACTCAGATTATAGGGCTGCCTGTTTTGCAAAGAAAAAACAAGCACATTTAAAGAGACAGGTTTCCTATTATCTTAAGAGGAAGCTGTCATTCTCCTACACTCCCTTTTTTCAAATCAGTTTAGTGAAATGGCATCTGTCATTTCCACTCTTGACTGTAATTTGTACACTCAGTTTCTTATGCTTAAATGCCTTTATCCTTTAGAACCTCAAGGTTCATTGCCATCAATTGCTTTCTTTAATTTATTCTATTATGTAGCATATTAAACAAAATACCTTTTCACTTAAGTATACAGTATCCTAATCCAAAGACCACTCAAGTTAGTGGAAATCTTTCCCTTGACTTCAGTGAGTTTTGGATTATTCGCAATGTACATTAAATTTCCATAGCACTAATGAAAACTAAATTCCACTAGCGCTAAATTCCTCAGCTTTGAACCACAGTTACCGTTCACATAAACGCTCACAAATGAAAATCACTTTATGACAGTAGACCATGTAAAACCTACAGTACTGCAAAGTACTGGGAGTGTCTACAACAGCACAGAGCACATGGGCTAGGGACAGACATTCAAAAAGCCTGAGCCTGAATTGATTCGATCTTTGCAGGTTACTTTGCCCCAACTGATTTGTGTGTAATGTCTGTCCCTAGCCCAGGCATTTACTGTAGAGTAGATGAATTAACTCCACAGTAAATGTCTCAGCATCTACACTGCAAGGTTATTACCTGGAGTAAACTAATACACTGCAGCAGGGTAATACTTGTAAATGCAAGTACTATACTGCTACGGAGTTTTGTACTCTGCAGCAGTGCACGTGTAGCTGCTAATGTGGCTGGCTGAGGCACAAGGGTGCTTCAGTGTGAGGGCTGCCTGCCAGCTAGCCCCACCCTGGAGCACCCTTGTGCCCCAGGCAGCACTTTCCCAGCATGTTGATCCAGGTCAGAGCAGCCCCAGGCTGGCAGCCTGACCCACTGAGTCGCTGCCAGGCAAGGCTGTTCTGACCCAGCTCAACATGTAAATGCTGCACCCAAGAGCAATAAACTCAAGCACAGTAACCTCTGGAGTTTGTGTTGCATTAATATGCACAGGTACATGCACCCACTAAGGAGTAACCTGCCTTGCTTTTCAGAGATTACTTCCTAGCTGAAATCAATGTCCACAAGTCTGATTTGCAAAGAAAGATTCCAGCCAAGCATTTAAATGCTATTGCCCAGTACAGCAACCTCTTCTAGCCATAAGCAAGAATGACCCACCCTGAGCCAGTGGTAGATCGGTGGGCACTAGGACCCTGCTGCTGCTGCCACTTGTCTTCCTGGCAGCACAGGGAAAGCACCTGCAGGCAGCATTCACCCCTATGGCCACACAGAGAGAGCGCCCACAGACGGCACCCCTTCTGCCAAATGTCACTGAAGCCCCAGGTCCAGGGGCCATATCTAAGGGTTCGTGAGCCTAATCTAACTCATGTTTGCCAACCTCCGGCCTAGTATGTTTTTCTTGTGGACATAAGGAACAAAAATTCTATAATCATTAGTCAGGCAATATATTCATTTCCTTCTGTAGGAATATTGTTTGAGTCCAGATTAGGATTGCCTAATTTGTATTTGTTGGAGTCTTTCTCCATGTGTTCTTCCACTGAAGACAATATGTAAAAGTATCAGAATCTGAAAGAGGCTAAGAGAGGAGACAAAGCCTGATTTGGCCATGCTGGCTTCATAGGGGACAAAGAGCAGGCCAGGTGGAATTAACAGTTCTCTCTAAACATTAAAAAACGTGCATTACATAAACTTGCCACTACTGAAATTTGCTCAGTTTATTACACGTGCATTTGGAAAACAATATACTATAACTGACACTTTATTGACCTATTATTTCTACTTTTTTACCCTGTCAGTTCTTTCATGAAAAAAACACAACTCACCTGAAATACTGAAAATAACCAGGCTCCTATCTTTCTTTACTTAACTTGCCCAGCCTTCAGTCTCATTATATGCATAAATAAGATCAACATGATGTTTTGCACTCATGTACCTGCCCCTAGAGGCTTTCTCTGTTAACGGAGTTTGGCATGTGGGCCAAATTCCTTGTATGAGATTAATCCAGTGGTACCTGTTATGGAATTTCTGTACAGTGTAAATCTATTTCTAGCTAATTGGCAATGTGCTGTTTTTGTTTTGTTTTGTTTTCCAGTGGGAAGGGAGTAGACTTAATTTCACAATGTACGGCGGCATTTATAAAAGCATTTAGCATTTGTTTAAGGGCTCCCAGTGAAGTCAGTAGTAAATTTCCTATTGACTTCAGTTTGAGCAGTATTAGAGCAACACTGAACATGTGTGATAATCCTACTTACATTGCTAAAAACAGTCAAGAAAATTGCTAGCGGTGATGAAATCTTTGGCCCAACATCCAGAGGTGCTGAAGATCAATAACTATAACTGAAGCCAGTAGGAACTGTTGATCATTCATATAGTATTAGTTGTGGTTGCCCAAGCCTATTGTTTAACTACTAGCAGATTTCTAGACAGCCTTCTGGAAGAATAGAAAGAGCTCCGTGTTAGCAAGCAATAAAAGTTATCCATTTAGTCAGCCTCACCCCATTAGCCAAGTCTCTCTAATTCACTAACCAACACCTCTGAAAATCAAGCCTGTAGTGTATTTTTTCTTCTAAAATGTTGTTTATATACTGAAAAGTGCATTCACTGAGGCCACTTAGAGCATATTTTTGTCACCTTGTGCCTATTCTGTTTTCAGTTGTGGTTGGAAGCAGAAGCTCCAACCACAACTGAAAGAGGCTGCCCTTTTATGTGTACATATGATTACAAAGAATGTAATGAGCTTAGGTATTTCTGAATTCTTTTTCAAAGAATTCAAGGATAAGACTTCTGGGGATTTGCCTATAGCTTGTGATTCAGTAAGTAAATGGGCTTAAGAATAATCTTTGAATTGTTTTTCTATGAAAAATGTATGTTTTGTAGGTTCCAAAGCTAGCTGCATGTTTGAGCCCTCTGTGGTCCTTGAGGGCGCTAACTTGTCAGGTTTTAGCCATCCTGCCTTTACTTCTCCTTTACTAACAGCAAGCTGACCACTGCCCCCTTTAATGGCTTAATGTCCTTTCAGTCTACTGGCTCCAAGCCTTAGTAAACCAGCTGTAGGACTTTGGCCAGAGCTTGGAATATCATTTTCACAATTAATAGTTTGGGGGGTCATTTCTCAACTTTCTGACCTTTGTACTAGGAAGTGCTTTATCTAGAACCATTGCATTTCCTTCCTGCATATTTTCGCACAATCCCGCTCTTAAATTAAACCACCTATGCATACAGTATACCAGTGGTTCTCAACCAGGGTGTTATGGCACCCTGTGGTGCTTTGAGATCCTTTCAAGGGTGCCATGGGTGCCATATAATGTTATCACTTAGGTATGCAAGCATGATTTACAAGATAAACCCAGAGATTTCCAATAGGAATCCGTAGTATTAAAAACATTCTGAGCTGCTGTGGTCTTTCTGAGGTGTTTGTCAAAGAATAGTGCTATTATTTTTCTGTAGTCAAAATGCATGAAAACAAATACCTGGCATTTCCCAAAGAGTGCCTTGAGACTAATGAGGGCTGCCTTATGTCTACGGAGGGGTGTCTTGAGCCTAACATGGGTGCCTTGAGCTAGAGGAGTTCGCACGGATGCCATGAGCCTGAGAACCAGTGCAATATACCTTTCAAAATACTCATACAGTATATGATCTAATCACATCTTCATACATTAATGCAGTTTCCACTTACTCACCCACCTTTACCACAACCACAACAAAATTAATGATATTGTAGTTGCCCATAAAACAATATATCCAAGTCAGGCAAATGAGTGTAGCACAAGACTTCGAGCCTTGGTCCTGCAAACACTTAGACACACAATTTACACAACTGGGTAGTCACTTTAGAATCAACAAAGGCTGTTCATGTGCATCAATTTAAATTCATGTAGATTTGCATGATAAGGACCTTAAACTTCTCTACTATATTAATGCTTTCTTCCTGTGGGAAGGGAGCCAGGAGCCAGAAAGCATTTTAAGAGGTATCACAAATTGAGATGTTCACACAGAAAGATGGCAGAATATTATCCAATTTTAAATTAAGTCAATCTACAATAGTCATTTCTCACTTCCTTACCTTACATGCTATTATGGAGCTAGATGATGCCAATCCAGGGTAACATGTGATCTGGGGGCTCCAGCCTATTGTCTGTTTAGCTTTTATACGGTTGTTCTTCATTCTTCACTGTAGTGTGATTTGTTATTAGTTGCCTGATCTTTTTTTATTCTCCTGTATCTTTGTTCTTAGAACACGCACACTCTGCAGTATGTGTTACAAGGCTTTGTTGGCCAGATGTTAATGGTTGTCCCAATGTCTTAGTAAATATACATGTCTCACAGGGGATAGGGACATTCCTGATCCTCAGTACACAAAAGGGCTAACACCTGTTTACCTTTTTGATATGTTTGCAAAAGTGTTCTAAGGCAGATAGATAGGGCATGACCCAAAGCCTACTGAAGTGAAGTGAAATTCAATAGCTGAAACCTACATGAAGAGCTATTATTGGAGAGAAGGAAGGAAATGAATTTCTGGAAAACAGTAGGTTTCTTTGCCCAGGCTCAAAGGGAATGGATAGATCCTCAGGCATAAGGAGTTTTCACCTGTTACTCTCTTGTGCCTGTGATTTCTTGTTTGACTGATATTTACAATATAAAGATTCTTCCCTGCTGAATAGCCCTGTATAGATTATTGCTTCTTTTGTTTTTGCTCAATCATCCCTCAGTTTATGCCCTGTTCTCCATCTGTCAAAGGTAACTGTACACAGATGTCAAAATCTTTTAACTTTTAGACAGAATGTTTGTTTGTTCTTTCTTTAAAAAAAAAGGAAAAACACTACTTTGCACTTGTACCGAATAGCTCAGCTGCGCTTGTTCTTTATTATCCTGTTATCTTCACAATGACTTCATATACCTCTGATTCTTCTCCATTTCTCATCTCATTTTCCTGGTGTTGAATATTATGTATCTTACAGACTCTATTGGTATATTCCTTTATGCCTTCTAATTATTTCCTACCTGCTATGATCTTTTTCTCCTGTCATTGCAATCAATCATATTTTGGTCTTTTGCAAAAGGATTCTGCATCCACATTCCTTGTTAATCTTGTTGAGTTCCTGCATATTTAGTTCAAGGTCTTTAGCTTCAGCAAAGATGTGTCATCTGAAAATCTGAGGTGGCTCAGGTCCTTAAGTCCTTTTCTTTATTCTCAGAAGCCTTGAAAGCTTTCTTCAGGCAGAAGGTGAAGAGTCTGTTAATTTCATACTTCAAAATGATTTTTGCCCTCAATTTCTCATTCTTAAATATTATTTTGCTATCCATGTAGATGTTTTAGGGTACTCAGAGACTTTATCGGGCCTCCACTGCTTTCTTATCCAGAGCTTCCACAATGATTCTATTTCCATTGATTCAAAGCACTTCTTATAGTCCACAACAGCTATATAAAATGACCTGTCAGGCTTCTATAAGTCTATTCACTAAGAGAATCGAAGAAATATATGTTAAATATATACATCTTGGAAATGTTATGGTAAGTAGAGCAGGATTATGGAGCACTAATATATCTTAGCGTATCTAGTGACCTGCAGTGACAAAAGCCAAGGCATTCAGTATTAAGACAGAAGCTTCATCCTCTTTAGTTTCCTCTGTGGAGAAGGTGTACATGTGCACAGGAGAGTAAGTGCAGGGGAAAATCACAATTTGATATGAGTTAAGGAAATTAGGTTAAGTCCCTTCTGAATTCCTTACTTTTTGCTGCAACTTTTTTTTTCTAAGTTATGTTTACAATCATCAAAACAAAACAAAAAAACAAAAAACAAAAACCACGGAGGCGTAGATAATCTATGTGATTTATTTTGGAAAAAGAACAATTTTTTTGACATCGCTCCCCTCTCTCACAAAGAGATCAGCCCTGATCTTGGGCTCAACTGTATACCTATGAGCAGTTGCTTTGAAGTCAACATGTGAAACCCTGTTCCCATTAACGTTAATGGGAGTTTTGTTACTAAAAATCAGAGGACAAGATTTCACCGAGTGAGACAATGTATGTGCATAAGTTAAGCATGAGTGATTGCAGCATCTATACTACATTTAGGTCCAAGTTAGATTCACATGTAAACATTTATTTCAATTAATCCAGTTAAAATGTTTCCATTATGTTGTTTTGTTTTGGTTTTTTACCTGTGGCACTTCAAAAGGTGCCATTGGCTTGTGTTTTGTGGCTGTTGCGTATGAAGGATCGGAGTAGATGATTTTGATGATCCTTTGGGTAGATGTTTGCCCGCAAATATGAAGGACTGGATTTAATGGACCAAGAGGCTTCTTTCAACCCTCTGCTCCCATTCCTTATATGTTTTTGGTACTCTGTATTTATACATTAGTCAGTAGCAATGGGAAAAACTGAGTTCCACAGTTTGGATTTTCCATTGATTTGGTTATATTTTTAGTATATACATAGGCTGATCCTGTACACATGTATGGATTGATTCATGAGTAGAAGTATTTTCAGTATGAGGGTTTTAGAAGGCAAATGATTTTGGAGACTATATGATGGCATGGATTTAATTATGGACCACTAGTAATAAATGATCTTGAGCTAAACCTTGGCCCAAAATCTCTGAACAGTTGGCAGTCTCATCTTAGGGGAGCGGGAAATGTTTGCCAGATAGCTGAGCTGTTTGCTATTGTAATATTCTTAATGGATTAAAAATTAAGGCTTCTAATTAGAGTATTCCATTTTTCTCTTTAAATTAAGTAGCATAGAGGAGAGTTGGGCTCATTAGACAATCGGTTGTGAACAAATTATATCAGATTTGTCCTCTCTTCTGTTTTAAGATCATCTGTGAGCAGATGAGTTATCTGCACATATTTGATTGCTAGATTTCACTTGCACATTGAGGTCTGAGAGTTAATCCTGAACTGTTTGGAGAAGTATCTAGTGCACTGAGTAGTTGGTATCTGAGCTGTAAGATTGATAACTGTTTTCCAGGGCTTAATATTGTTCTTTTTTGGAATAATTAAACTCATCACAATACCAATAATACAGGTGTCACTGACCCTTGAATCTTTAAATGAGAGAGAAATTAGAAGAAGAGATCATCCAGCTTCAATGTTTAAAATCTTTTCATCTCTGCTTTTACACAAAAAATAGGATTATATTTTGCCATAGATCCCATCTTAAATGGCTGGAGAGAAAGATATAGCCAAGCTTTGCCAAATGCCTAGCGATGGTTTAGATTGTAAAACATTTTGTTAAATCATAAGCTTGTTTGGACCTGGACCTTCTTTTTTTGTTAGTCACTTATATAGGGTCTAGACCAGGGGTCAACAATGTTTTTAGGCATAGTGCTAAAAACACCCACAACCTTGACTTCTAAGATTCTGGTGTGCTGAGGCAGACAGTAGGGTAGCCACAAGAGGCCCAATCTTGTTGTGGCAGTGCAGCCCCAGCCCCTTCTCCATCATCTGCCTTGAGGCATGCATGCCAAGCAAAATGCCTTTGTGTGCCATGCTCTGGCACCCATGCCAGGGCTTGCCTACCCCTAGTCTAGACAGTGAAGCCCTGCTCCCTGATTGGACCCACCAACACTACAATACCACTTCTACTAAATAAGAACAATGCTTTCTTGCTCTTCTTCCATAAGTAACTGCAGATGCTGGTACATAAAGGATGTTCCAAAATACGTCTCTGGATCATTAAACCACCTGAGCATCAGGGCTCCTGGGTGGGAATGCATAATTGGCATGTGAAAGCATTGTATATCTCCACGTCATCAGTAGTAAGCATATTTGGTAAATCAACTTGTCTCCCATTTTCTATAACCATTCCCCATAAACACAATCACAAACAGAAGCAGGCCTCTATCCCCACAGTGAGTGAGCTATCGGCTCCAGGCTTATGGACCAAATTATAAGGCAGATTTCTTTCATAGGATAGCTGTTCTGATGTATGATACACTAAATTTCACCTCATTGTCTGACCAGAGTTCCATGTTCCTGAACTAGAAGGTGTACAAAGAATTTTGAGACAATTTTCTGCCCCTGCCATACTGCCTTTCCCTCTCATTCTTCCAGCAAATCATACTGGTTTTATAGTCTCTATTTTGTATTTTGCTTAAGAAACTTGTTAATTTTAAAAACATCATACTCCTCATAAACACAGAGGCAGTACATAAGGGGTGGCCAAGCAATGACTTCAAGCAGGCATGTGCATTGGCATGTGAATACATGTGTTCATGCACGAATACCCATATTCATATGAATGTAAGGTCCTTATCAAACACTCATGCAGATGAAAACCATATGTTTTGGATTATTTTCCCCCAGATGTTTTTAGCTTGTATTTTCCCTCCAGCTGAATTGGATTTTGTTTATTTTCTGCCCCGGTTTCTAATTTCTATAGTTCCCTTTATTACTGTTTCCCCTAGCATCCACAACTCACCCTGCTCTCCTTCCTCACCCCATCCCCTCCCCACACACAGACTTTACTGTTAGCAAACATCACTGGTGCGCTGGGTACTCCCTCTGACAGAATATTAATGACTAGAGGAGAATAAGAACATTTACAGTAAGTCCCTAAGATAAATACTCAAAACTTGCTCTTTTACCTTCTCTGTATGGTCCTTTTGCTAATCTTTGATCCACATGGCAAAGTTCTGCTCCCAGACTACTTGAATAACATTTTCATTTGAGTCTATTACACACTAGCCAATGGTCCCTTTAAAACCTAGGCCAAGATTTTCAAAAGGGAATGGCATGCTTGATACAGAGTCACAGGGCATTCCCATTGTCTCAGTTCCAGGTTTGTAGCACTCAAGTGGGAGCAGGTAGGTGGGACTTTGTTTCTTGCAGCAGCCTCAAGTATTGCATGGAGCCAGACTGGACATGACCTAATTTCCACAGGCCGTTGCTCAGCACTAAGCTGAAACTGAAGACTGTATAAGGTGTCTCACATGGAGCAGGCCACCACAAACAGAGGCACCTAAATTCACTAGCCACATTTGCAAATCTTGGCACAAATATATTAGAGGTAGCCAATACATTTCTCACTAACTGTAGGGGAAAATATAAAAATTATTTGACTAGTTTTCTCCTTTAAACTCGTGTTATCAATTACACTCAATATTTGTTTTGTTATTTTACCAGAAATCACTGTTTCTTATTTCAATTGGGATTAACTATATTCCTTTGACCCCTAAGGGATAAGGCATGTGGAGGGGAAGAAATTTGGGAGTTAGTGGGAGACCTGGGACTATCACAGGCTAGTACAATTTAGGGTGAAATCCTGGCCCCATTGACAAATCTCTCACCAAATTTAGGTAGGTCAGGGTTTCACCCAATTTTTCTAAGCATCAGTTCTTTATCTGTATGGCAGGAAAAATAGCATTTATATCATAGGAGTGTTACAAGGACAAATATATTCACAGTACAAAGCACTCAAAGACTCCCAGAATTGGGACTATATACAATAACAGGGCTCCTGTAAAGCAATCTGATTGTGTTAGTAGATCACACCAGGTATGGTGGGCACTGCAGTACAGACACTTGGTACATTTACCCTGTCTCCAAAGTAGACAATGGGAGGTAGATTTAGACTCTGAAATATAGTCTGCCTACAAACTTGCTCATAGATTAGTACACTATCACTGAGCTCTTGATTAGCACATAAATCATGATCAATTTAAAGGATTTGGCCTGTTTGACTCTTATAGGAAACCAAATATAATGCACCTATAACAGCTGTAAAAAGAGCTTTTCATAATCTGGAAAAATGTGCCAATGTATATTTTCCATTCTGAAAGTCATGATCAAGCTTTCAAAAAAAAATGAAGAGAGGAGAGAGTAACTGTCAATAAATATACTTATTGCAAGATTCAAATGATCTATAAAATATCATTTCAACAAAACCCACATTAAGTCTAGTTGTAAGATTTATCACATTTCTATACTAGGAGTTTTATCATAAGTGGTCAGTAGGATTTGTACTATGTCTTTGATTACCCACTTACTCACAGAAGCAGAAAATGTGGCATGCCTTGCATTTTGGTAATTAAACGAAACCCACACAATAATTTGCACTGCCCCAAAGGCTTGGTGGCAGCTTCATGAACTACAGCATAGGAGACCTTTTTTCAAGAGTATCCTTGCATCTCTTGTTTCCTTGTTCAGTGGAGGTTAAGTACACTTCAGTGATGACAATCGCTATATGAGTGGCTCTCAAAGAATGGCAGGCACAGTTTTGGGCATGCTGAAGGGAGGAAAGGCAGTTTCAAAGAGAAAGTAGTGGTTTAAAAATAGATGTTGTCACTGCTTAAAAAATTAACTTATTCCTGTTCAGCAGTCACATTGGGTCCACGGTGCTTGAAATAAATCCTCTTTCTTCATTCTCTTGAGCCCATAGTCTCACAGGTTCTGATTTCAGCGGGTGTTCAAGGATCTAAGCTTAAATTCCAACTGCATTTGCTTAGCAGAACCTGTGCTGCTGCAGTGCACTTCCCCAGACTTCCCAGATCTAGAAAGTTAAACATCTTAAAAGGTACAGTTCCCCACACTCCATCTGTTCTTTGTTTCCCAGACAAAACTTACTGACAACAGCAGTAAGCAAACAGTATGTATATAATTCCTAAAATCTCTAACCAACCTACAAATTAAATTTATCAACAGTGTTCATCTCTGGCCACATTCGGGTGTTATGTTTCTACCAGAAGAATCATCACTCTTGGTAGAAACAAGGAGCATACAAGAATGTATTTGATTTCTCATGGAGAAAACACCTTCACCAGGAGAAAGATATTCCAGGTGTCAACCTGGAAGATATCCTTTGCAAGAGAAACTCCCTTATAACAGTGAACACTAAGACATCCTGAATTGTCATTTTGACTTTCAGCTCTTCTTTGAAATGTAAGCACCTCTGTTGTTATACGTTTTTATTTTACAAGATATATTATTTAAAATTTTGTTTTTAAATATGCCAGACAGGGTGGAGAAGGTGTTGTCTATTCTTCTTCTGCATAAATCAATCTGTGGTAAAAATTCATAAGAAGAAAGCATAAATCTCATCTGACGCCTCTGCATTTGCAGCTACTGCTTTCCATCATAGATCTGCACTGCATCATATTTATGAGGCTGTGGCAGGTCAGAGGACCCCAAAGCATATTGCGTTTCAGTGGTCTGTTTAGCCCTATCTGTCTCTATACTTCTGCAAATCCCTCCTTCCTCTGTTTTTTTCATTACACATATTCTACCATTACATAATTCTTTTCAATACACATTTATCATTTCTTTTTCTTCCAGAAAACAATGTTTCATTGGTGTTATCCTGTAATTCAACAGTGCTAAGTACAGATCAGAGCCTGAAGTCTTCTAGTAACAACTGTATTATTTTAACACCATTTTCACCAACCTGTTGAATTGCATACAACAGTTATTAGCAGTTATGTGTTTCACTGAGTATTGCTTAAACTTCATGCCCCCTAAACTGTAGGTCATTGTCAGTTGTTACTCTCAAAAGAGATTTCAGTTGAGCAGGAAAGAGGGTGAGCGAGCTGAAGATTAAGTTCTGTCCTTGCTCTGGAAAAATCTTTTTTTTTTTCATTTGGCCTTTCCAGAAACAAGGTGCATGCCTTGTATGAGAGGGTGTGGTATATGAGAAATATGGTATCATAAGTTTACTCTTCAAAGTTGCTGTTCTTCTGAGGCCAGTATGAGATCTCTAGGCCTTCTGTAAGATTCTTGTGTTCTTAAATGGCCTCCACATATCCTTGTTAACACAAGAGAGCTTTTCAACCTGGTGTTTCTGAACAACATTTGGTGATAGCACCAATATTTGGTGATAGAAAAGTAGGAGCACAGCAACCTGGCCACTTTGTGTGCTCTTAGCCATAATCACTGTCTGCAGATTCTCACCCAGCACTACTGCTTTGGTAATCATAGAACAAATATTATCCAATATAGTACTGGTCATATATACAAAATTGACATGTATAGCATCTATTTCTGAACTTTGCTTCATTGTACTTTTTATCTAATGCACTAGAGATCAGGCTTGCAAAAAACTAGTCTCTGCCAGGTTTGCATTCAATCACATGTCTCTGTATTCTTGCTGAAAGTGTTTGCCAGGCTCCTTTAGGCAATTGTAATAACAAGCAGTTCAGAGTTGATTTTAGCCACCTATAAATAAAAAAGTAAAAATCTTACTCCCATAAACTAAGGCCAAAGCCACCTTCTCTATCTAAATGTATGAAAGACTGTTTTTTGTTAGTGGCTATGATTTCTAGTTTTGACTATTCTACCGAAGAGGACTATACCAATAACACCCCTGAGGACATCTGTAGAAAATGATTGTATAGGTGGTCTTTTTCTTTGGTGCATTTGCAAACTTTACCTTTTCCAGTTTGTTATTCACCTGTATCTCTATTGGGGGGATAAGCTCTTCGTTGTAAGAAACAGGGTTTACTTATTTGCCTTCTACTACCTGTTTTAGTTATAATACAACTAGAATGCACTGACCTGGGCACTTCTATCCACCTCAATAGATGTCCTATTTGTTGTCAGGCTGATATACCATTCACCTTCTCCTACAACAGTGTGAACTGCACCTATGAAAAATTCATCTGAGCTAATAATTCTCTGGTCATGCTCTGTACACTCTGGTGCTTGAACATTTTTATAGCTGGATTTTCACTCATGTCTACAAGAGTCAAAGCACTGCCTATACTCCATAGGATTGAATGTGAAGCCTTCCATTGTTTTAGCAATTTTAAATGCCTTACTCGGGGTTTACTCTGACTCTCCCACTTACCTATTGCTGATGTTTTTGTTCTAGATTCCTTTTCACAGACTTCCTGTTTTGGAAAATGAAGCATTTTAAAGGTACAATTCCTGATACAACAATACAAGTAATAAAGTGTCAGGTGAACTAGGTTTATAAAGAGTGTAACCATATTTATAGGGTGTTTCTAAACAGGAAATGACTTCAGATGTAACAGCTAACTTTTATACTGTTCTATCATTATGGAAGGCTGTGAAAACAGTGGATTCTAGTTTTACAGACTGTCTTCTGTGAGAGACTCTTACTGTCAGTACTGCTCAATCATGGCTCCTGGCTCACACCCTCATCTTCTCTTTGCCTGGCTATTCACAACAGGTTCAGTTGTGTATGGCACTGAGAGAATCACCCACATAACTTCCCTCCAGTTATCAGTACTTCTGGCACTGGAGGAACCATCAAGCCTACAGCTATTTCTGGCCTAAAGAAAGCAGGGCAAGAGGATTCACATTAAACAAATAAAACATATTTATAGTAAAATAACATTGGAAGTAGGATTTGAGTATTCTCAAAGCAGCCACCTGAGAAGAGAGAACCTCAGTGTAGTACTAATATTAATTTTAGATTTTATCCCATAAACACTTATTATTGAGTTTACTATGCTTCCTAAATTCCCCCTAAACTTAGGCCACGGACAGGTATCACATTTGTGCTGGGAGAAAAGCCTTTCTCCCAATACAAGAAGAGAGTGCATAGCCATTCAAGGGGCCTCTTGTGGAAGAGAGCTGGCTCTCCTGTGAGAAAGTTAGATCACTTCCAACCAGAAAGATCTCTCTTTTCCTGCACTAACCTAAATGGTTGTACATTTCTCTTGGGTGTTGAGGACACAGTATCCTGCAGTCTTCTGCTCTCCCTCCCGCTCCCTTGGATAGAGGGAGGAAGAACAGAGGACTTTGGGAGGACAGCATTGTCTCCTTGATAGCCTGCCCAGGGGCAAGTTCTCAGAGAGCCCTATAGGGACCCTGCCTTGGAAACCACCACCCCCTCTCCCCAATCACCCCTGGAAGGGTTGCTGTCACAGATGCAGCTGCTTCCCATGCCCTGCACTATTCCAGATCAATGCAGAGGATTGCAGGAGGTGGAGGGGGGCATTCTCCTGTGGTAGCTACTAGTGGTGTGCAAAGTGGGCCCTATTCAATTTGGATTCGGACTGAATCAGGGACAGTGATTTGATTAATTGATTCAGATCACTGTCCCTGATTCGATTCAGCTGAATCCAAATCTGAAGATTCGATGCTGATTCAGAGAATCAGCGATTCGGCCATAGACACAGCTTTAAAAATTCCTTCTACATACCTTAAGGTAGCAGGCGTAGCTCGTGATTGCTGCAATGCTGGGGTGGATATAGCATCCCACAAGAGTGGGGGGGTGCCCTCCACGTGCTCAGCAGCAAACCCAGAAGTGGACCACAAGTACTTCCAGGTCTGCTGGGGCATGTGCTGCCCACCCCCCCCCATGCCTCCCCAGCTCAGCAATCAGCCATTGGGGGACTCCAGGTGCCCCCCCAACCCAAGAGACACCAGTCACTGAGCCAAAGGGGCACAGGGAGGGCCCCCAGTGTGCTCCCCAGTGGACCCGGAAGTGTACTGGAAGTGCTTCTGGTTCAGTTCCGGGTCTGCTGCCAAGTGCACTGGGGAGTCCCCCATGCTTCTGTGGGACATTCCATGCACCCCAGCATCACAGCACTCACAAGCCACCTGCTACCTAGAGGTGTGTAGAAAAAACATTTAAAGCTGCCTCAATGTCTGAATCTCTGAATCTTTCCAAATCTCTCCAAATTGATTCAGAGAGATTCAAGGGGCCTCTGATTTGATTCAGATTTGGAGATTCAGGCACCGAATCAGGTCAAATGTCCGCCAAATTGAATCAGGGACTGAAGCTTCGCACAGCCCTGGTAGCTACCCTTCCAGGTCACGAGGAGGGGTCCTACTGTGAGAGAATGACACCCCCTGCCCCACTTCTGCCATACACACTCCTCTGGGTTGACCTGGAGAAGTGCATAGAGGAATGGCTGTTCTCCCACAGCAGAAACTGTGAGGGTTCTCATCATGGGAGAAAGGCCCCCTGTCCCAACATCCAGCTGATTGGCAGGGCTGGGGGGCATTCTCCTGGGGCTGGAACCCTTCCAGAGCTTTCTGTGGCACTCATTGCTTTTCAGCAGCTGCCAATGATCTATTGACAGCCATCCTCCTTCCCAGGCAGGGGAGAGGGCAGGGTCAACTAATGGGCTTGCCTAAGAGTGGAGTAACCAAAGGAGAAGCCCTGTAGTGCCCCTTGGCTTGAAAGCTCACCTGAGCAGCTCTCCAATCAGGGGGCGGGAATATATGTATGCTTCAACTCCTGGGCTATTTTTCTAGCACTCGAAATTAAAGCCTGTATGTGGCCTTAGTGAGATTACTTATAGTAGAAGGAGACTGTCTTCAGTAATGCATGTTGTAGTATTGTACCTGTCTTAGTATCTAAATAACCATCTTGCACAATGTTGGTGCTATACCAATAATAGCTAGTTCAATACAAATATGATACCTACCTAATGGTGAAATGAACATGGCTTTTGCCCACCACCTTATTTGCTCTTCTTGTATATTGTACCTTTCTCCTGTCTATAAACTACAGACTTATTTTAGGTAAGGACTCCTCAAACATCACACAGGTTTATAAAGAGCCTAGCACAATAGGCCCCATCTGGAGAGACTTAAGCACAATAATAAACACACTGATTATTAATGAGCCTCAATGAGCACAAGTGAGTACAAACAATACTGCCATTTCACTTGAATCTGTAATTATTTCCTTATAAAATTAACCCATTTTTACTTTCATTGCATTGTTAGGAAACAAAAAATATGTTAAAACCCCCCACTAAATTCTAGTATCATTTTATTTCCATTTGAACTGGAGAATAGAATAATCTTCTGCAAATCAGGGAAAAACTTGTGTTCTGTTATAGATTACTATCGGTATTTGCAAATCTGAAGATGATCAGTTAGCAGAGCTTATTAATTGAAAACCTTAATGTTTATTCTAATATTCCATTTTTTAAACATTTTCCAAATACTGTTATGTGCCATAAGGTCTTTTCTCAGTGCCAGTTACTTCTCAGGTTCTTGGATAAAAATAATAAATTTTCTGGCAGACTCAATATTGAATAACTATTTAACTTTTTGCCACCTTTCAACTGTCCCATATTATAAGGGAAGTTGTTCATGTTTGATTTCCCATTTTTACAGTAGTGCCTACAGGCTGCATCCAAGATGAATATGGTACTGGTCTAGGTGCTGTCCCGGCACTACCACAAATACTTATAATCTAAATTGAAACTCAGGTTTATCTTCTTCCTACAAAGAATGGATCTTCTCCCATTTTATCCTCAGTTTATTTATGCACATAATACAAAGTCAAGAAAATGAAGTGATGAAAAACAAGAAAACACTTTCTTTATGTTGAAGAAATTTCTTCTAAACATTCATTTTTTTCTTATGCCCTCCATTTTGATAGCTTGTATATGTTGAGAGCTATTCTCTACTGCTCCATCTGTCCCTGACTTTTTAAACCATACTAAAGTATTTACTTGTCTTCCTATTATCTTTTACATTTGCAGTATTGGTCTTCTTTTGTTAGGACCTACCCACACGCCTACAGCTAAATATGTCCTTGGAAAACATGCTCCTGGAATTGATTGTATCTCTAGCAAAAAAAATTGAAAATCTCATTTAGACATATGTGATTGGTTAATTCAGCACAAAGTACTTCAATGTGGGTGTGTCTAATCATGATGCAGTAATGCTCATTAGCCTAATTTAGTGCACATTACAGATTCACATCTACACGTGTGTGCCCTTAATGTGCATTAAAAATGGCAAAATTAGGCTAATTGCACCTACATTTGATACCTGAAAATGAAGGTATTAAATTTAGGTGCAGTTAAAGCACATTAATGCACATGTAGATGCAATCTGGCACTAACGTTATTGATGGGCCTGCCCAGCCACTAAGGGCACATGGCAGGGCTGTAGGAACTGCACGTGTAGACACCTGCCAAAAATTGCTTAATGCACATTAAATGTAGTTGCACTTAAATGCATGTATAGATGTGCCCTGCGTTTACTATCATCCATTTAGTATGGGCATTAATAGGCCTACACTCCTTTTAAAATGTTGGAAGTGTTCCAATGAGCAAGGTAAGATAGTCTTGTCTTTTAAGGACAGCTGAGTAGAATTCCAATCTTCTAGGTTCTGCCATGAAATTTTAGGCAAATTAGTCTCTTTGTGTATCCCAGGTCTCTGGCTGTAACAATAGTATTTTCTTACTAAAATAAGTGATGAGAAAATAATTCAATTAAAATTGTAAGTGTGCCTATGTCTAACAATGATGACTGCCAGAAAAAAGTTCAAACAAAGAACAGTCCAGTGCATGATATGATATTATTTTTATGCTGAAAAAATTACTTTAGATAAATGTTATGAAAGTGATTTTCTTTTAGATAAAGTATTGTCTTTAAGACAAGGATTCCTAGTTCCCAATTATTGATTTGCTGTTGAATTTCTGTGGGGCTACTCCTAACATTTTCACGAAAACAGCCTTCCAATTGCAGAGATCATGACCTCATGCAGGTGGGGACAGATCTAAGGCTACTAGGTATCATTAGAAATGGTATTGACTTAAACGAGAAGTGGATCAGGCTCAGACTGAGTAGTAACTGAAGGTTTTCAGAAAATTATAAAGTCATGGCTTCCAGACATACAGGATAATCTCCCTGCAACTACAGGGCACGACAAGTCTCTCACTGGGGTTGTAGAGAGGCAGCAGCAAGGTGCCAGACTACCATGCGTAGACCCTGAGATGGTGCAGAGTTACTTGGAAGAACTGGATGCCTTTAAGTCGGCAGGCCCGGATGATCTCCATCTGAGGGCGCTGAAGGCACCGGCCGACATCATTGCAGAGCCACTGGCGGGAATATTTGAATGCTCGTGGCGCACGGGCAAAGTCCCGGAGGACTGGAAAAGGGCCAATGTGGTCCCCATTTTCAAGAAGGGGAGGAAGGAGGACCCGGGCAACTATAGGCCAGTCAGTCTCACCTCCATCCTTGGCAAA
>NW_005842784.1:534996-539275 GCF_000455745.1 Alligator sinensis | reverse complement strand
CTCTTTCCTGCCTATGCAGGGGGTCGGACTCGATGATCTATTGAGGTCCCTTCCGACCCTAACATCTATGAATCTATGAATCTATGAAACTACTTGCTAGAGGTAGAGTTAAATGGTATATAGTGGATATATCTGTACATTCAGCTTTCCCTTGGTCTCGCCTAAATTTTTGCTTTCATTCACCTTTTCTCCTTATTTTCTATTTTCCTGTTCCTGTTATACTTTGGAGTTGTTGTTCTTTACCATGAGTTGTTCCTGCACCTCACTCTCCTCCAGTTTTCACTCTCTGTAGCCTGTCTTTATTAACCTGTCATAAGTAAGGTCTCTACTTAACCCACTTCTACTAGTTTATTTTCTTTGGAATGATCATGGCTCTTGTGGTTGCTGACAGAGTTTCTTTGTAAATATCCCACAGCCTCTCTGTGTCTCCTTCATTGGCCTGGTCAGTGAGCAGGGCTATCAGTAATGTGTGTCATTCATCAAAGTAAAATTACATATGTACCAAAAAAGGGCAGCATGCAGACAAATTACAGCATGCAGCAAATTGCTTAGTTGCACAGGAAAATAAATAAAGTGTACTGTTTTCCTTCCTTCCCAAAGGTAGGTGTTTAATTCAACATATTAAGACTAGGAAATCTAATTATAGCCAAAAGGAGAAGGGGGAACCCAAATGTTACTGCAAAGAGTTAGCAATTATTGACCAGGTCCTGGGATGTGGTGCACCCACTTTGCGTCACATCACCAGTAGAATTAGACCACAAAGTTGCCATGACTGGTTCTTGAAGAATCAGACCAGTGATGGGAGGGAACCCAGTGACATAATAATAATAGAGTGGTTCTTGTACTTCCCTGCTTCCAAAACAGGGGGTGCAGTAAGGTGTGGCCAGAACTTCACTGTGTCATGCTGACCTTCAGTTGTCACATCACCTGCTTGGAGATATCAGCAGACAGTATAATTTAAAGCAGCACTTGGACTTCTCTAAATTATGCCAAGAGATCAGTCTTGCACATAGTGGGTGCATCTACATATGCAGTTAATGTGAAGCAATAAACTCTGGAGCAGTTTGAGCTGGAGTAAACTACTCCCAGGTGCAGTATTTACAACTGCGCCCAGGATACCAGCAATTTGAGAAAGGATGGAGCAGGCCCAGGCTGGCAGAGGGCATGGTGGGTGTCATCCCCAGGCTGCAGGTGGCAGCAACAGATGGGCTGGCTGGGGTACAAGAGCGCCAAAAATGCGGAGTTGTGTGGCTAGGTGGCAGGCAGGAGCCTGCTTCCCCCAACAACTGGCCTGACCGGGTACAATCCAAACCCACAGTCAGCATTTACACATGCTTTTAATCACAGTAAATTACCCCAGAGTAAGATAGTACTGTTCCCAACAGTACTATCTTACCATGCCACTAATTAGTTTACTGTAGCTGAATAGTGTTGCACATGTAGATAGTGATGCTTCACTCGGCACTTAGTCTACTTCACAGTAAGGCACATGTGTAGACATGGCCAGTGAGACCAAAATTGAGAGAGCAAGGCCTACCTGCTCTAGGCACTCTGGCCAATACATTTGTTTAGCATTAAGGATATAATTTAGCTTCTTTGTTTTGTTTTGGGTTTTTTTGACAGTACTGTATTCTTCCACTAGCTCTGCTACAGTATCCTTTTTTGAATCCAAAGCCATCCCTTCAGAGTATATTGCTCTTTCCAGTACAAGGATTTCATAAACTGAAATTTACTCCCATTCTACATTAATGGTAATTCACCAGATACACTGCAGGGTCTAGATCAAAAACCTCTGGAGCCAAGGGAGATGGAAAGCTGCCTTTACAAGACACCAGGTATTTCTATTGGCAGATAGAATCCAGGGGAAAACATAATGCAATTACAGCTGACTCCATATCACTTCCTTTCAGCTTCCTCTCTCTCATTTGTAGTGTGGCCATGTCAGAATGCATCAGTTTAAACTGTAGAATTCCTGAGGCTGCTCTAAGTTGTACTGAAGCAGAACCACATACAGGTATGTTCCCCCATACAGGTATTTGCAGGATAGAGAGAGATCCCAAAGCTGGATTCTGGCCACCTTTTGTTCCACACATGGTTGACAGTGGTTTGGTGAGGATCTGGCACCATATTTTTATCTTTCAAATTGCAATCAGACTCCTACATAGCCAATTGATTTTCATTAATCACAGCCTCATAGTCTACTTGTTTATGCTTCTAACCACTTTACAAATTTAATCTGACATCTGATTTACAGATTTCAAAATCTAGCTTTACTTCCCTGTTTCTATTTAAACAATTTTTTTATGTATTTATGTTTCTGTCAAGTGCATTTCAATATAAATGGTATCTGCTTTTGGCAAGCAAGCTAACCTATTGTTTTACACTTTTGTGAATAGGATAGAGCATAAGTGACTAATTATAAGACAAACTAACATCCTTACTACAGTTTAATACCACTTTAATTCATATGTAGCCCCAGCAATTTCAATGGAGCTTTTCCTGGAGTAGTCTACTATAGTTAAGGTTCATCCACTAATTAATAGAACTAGCCCCATGCTCAAAAGACCCAGGTTCAGTTCTTTGTTCTGCCAGGGATTTCCTGTATGAACCCTGGAAGGTCACTTGCACCCTGTAGTGTCACTGTGAGAAGGGCAACTGGGACAGCTTTGTGGGAAGATGCAAAACTAGCCACCACCACCATTGAGCACAGAGGCAGTCAGCACTGCCCCATGCATCACTGCTCCCCAGAAGTGGAGCTGCTCTGCTATGCCTCTGCTTGTACCTCATTTTCCTTACAGACTGTGAGATATGTAGCTAATGTAGTAATGAGAAGCCATATGAGTACTAAAGTGAAAGGGGATATAAGGATATGCCTGTACCACTTTCATGCTAGGCCCAGGCATTCTGCTGTGAAGCCTGTCCCCTTCAAATCTCCAAAATGAGACAATGTAGCCACCTTAAGGCAGCCAAGACAGATAGATAGTAAGCAAGACAGCCAGCCCAAGAATGATACTGGGATGCACTAATCAGTGTGTTTATTAATGTGCCTAGGCCCCTCCAAGTGGGGCCCATTGTGCTAGACTATTTATAAACCTGTGTAATGGTTGAGGAGTCCTCACTTAAAAGAAGTCTCTAGCCCACAGACAGAAGGCTAGCTACAATATACAAGAAGAGCAAATGAGGTGGTGGGCAAAAGCCATGTTCATTTCACCATTTTGAGGTAGGTATCATATTTGTATTGAACTAGCTATTATTATTTGTATAGCACCAAAATTGTGCAAGGTGGCTATTTAGGGTGGCTATTTAGCTCCACAGCTTCATTGGTACGTGCAGAAGTGGAACAAGTGGGTGGAACTTGTTTCACAGATGTGACCCAGGGCATAACACAGAGGCAGTGTAGACATGGCCTAAGAGTAGCAGCATTTTATAACTGCAACATAACATTTTAATTTAGTTCAGTGAAAGAGTTCTGTACTTCATGTGCAAATACGTAACAGCAGTCCTCAGAAATCAGGATTTCATAGATTCATAGATTCACAGATGTTAGGGTCGGAAGGGACCTCAATAGATCATCGAGTCCGACCCCCTGCATAGGCAGGAAAGACTGCTGGGATCAGATGACCCCAGCTAGATGCCGATCTAACCTCCTCTTGAAGACCCCCAGGGTAGGGGAGAGCACCACCTCCCTTGGGAGCCCGTTCCAGACCTTGGCCACTAACTGTGAAGAAGTTCTTCCTAATGTCTAGTCTAAATCTACTCTCTGCTAGCTTATGGCCATTATTTCTTGTAACCCCCGGGGGCGCCTTGATGAATAAAACCTCACCAATTCCCTTCTGTGCCCCTGTGATGAACTTATAGGCAGCCACAAGGTCACCTCTCAACCTTCTCTTGCGGAGGCTGAAGAGGTCCAGGTGCCCCAGTCTCTCCTCATAGGGCTTGGCCTGCAAGCCCTTAACCATACGAGTGGCCCTTCTCTGGACCCTCTCCAGGTTATCCACATCCTTCTTGAAGTGTGGCGCCCAAAACTACACGCAGTACTCCAACTGCGGTCTGACCAGCGCCCGATAGAGGGGAAGTATCACCTCCTTGGATCTGTTCGTCATGCATCTGCTGATGCATGATAAAATGCCATTAGCTTTTCTGATGGCTTCGTCACACTGCCAACTCATGTTCATCTTGGAGTCCACTAGGACTCCAAGATCCCTTTCTGCTTCCGTTCCACCAAGCAGGTCATTCCCTAGGCAGTAGGTATGCTGGACATTTTTCCTCCCTAGGTGCA
>NW_005842784.1:533548-534195 GCF_000455745.1 Alligator sinensis | reverse complement strand
CATTTAGCAGGGGTCCTATTCCACCCTGGGCCTTCCTTTTACTCCCTATATATCTAAAAAACAATTTTTTGTTATCCTTTACTTGGGATGCCATCCTCAGCTCCATGGTAGCTTTGGCCTGTCTAACTGCCTCCCTACAAGTGCGAGCAGAGGAGGTATACTCCTCTTTGGTAATCTCTCCCCATTTCCACTTTTTATATGCTCCCCTATTTCATGATCCTGACATTGAAATTACACAACAATGATTTTTTTTCTTTCTAAAAGGTAAAGTACTATTGACAGGAGTAGAAACAAAACTCTTTCAATTGCATTGTATCCAAGAGCTGCTGCCATTTACAAAGCACCAGGCAAACAGCATGGGTTATTTATTCTCCAATGGCTTATCTAAACTTTACAAAGAAATTAAATAATATACAGTTCTTCCATATTAAAAGAAAAAGTGAGATAAAGAGCAGGAAAAGCAATGAGGTCACTATAGAGTGAGGATGGGTTCAAGATTAAAGACAATATAGATGTGACGCAAAATGTAAATGGAACTTTTGCCTCAGTTTCACAGTGAAGTGAATGACAGAGACAATGGCTATGTCCAGACAAGCAAGAATGTTTGTTTCCCCGGGGAAACAAACCTTGTGCTGCTGCTACTTCTC
>NW_005842784.1:521434-533517 GCF_000455745.1 Alligator sinensis | reverse complement strand
GAATGCCCATGCCACATGTGCTCTGCGCATGGCAGGTTACCCCAGGTGGATTAGGGGAGGCTAGGGCCAGCAACTGTTCTGGCTCCAGCGGCCTTACCTGGGATCCTGGGGGCCTCCGAGAGCAACAGCCATGGTGCTTCTGCAGCTGGGAGCCTTGATAGCAGCTGGAGTGTGGCTCCAGCTGGCTAGGCTCTGGTTTTGGGCAACGCGTGCTACCGCCACGTATGTCACCCCACATTTTTGGCATAGGTTTTCTTTCCCCGCCCCCCTACCCCCACCTCGCACTGCAAGGTAGGAGCATGGGGAATGCCTGCATGTACAGTGTGTGGCACCACAGATGGGTCAATGGTGCTACAGACTGCACATCTGCATTCGTCTGAACGCAGCCAATAGGAACAAAGGCAGGATGATGGCTAATGGAAATAAGGGTCTGGAAATGGGGATCACCACATCCAAGGTAAAAATAAAACTCAAAGATCTTTATGCATTCAAGTCAGGGATAATCTCCATCTCAGAATTCTGGCACATTAAATGGTAGGTCTCATAACAATAATTTTTAATAAATCTGCCAAGTGAGTGGCATAATCATATGATCAGAAAACAGAACATGTAGTACCTAAAAAAAGGTGAGGAGGGAAGAAGCAACTCAGGCAACTAAAGGTCCATTACTCTGACCTGAAATATGTAAGATTTCAGAATAAAATTTTAAAGCAAGAATAATTAAAATCATGCCAGTAAACAGAAAACAGGATAAAATGCAGTATGGTTTACCAAACGTAAATCATGCCACACAAATCCAATATCTTTCTTTGATTAGATAAATGATTTTCTAGACCATCCATGAGTTATGGAGAAGATAGGAATTAGTACAAGAATGGGGTGACAAACTAGCTAAAGGGGAGACTGCAGTAAATTATCCTTATTTATAATTGGACAAAAATCACAGGAAGAGTTCATTAAGGATCTGTCCTTGGATCAATCTTATTTAGTTTTTTCATTAATGATCTCGATAAAAAAGTATTGGGGTACTAATGAAATTTATCATGCAAAGTGACATGATATTATCAATAGCAAAGAAAGAAAAAAAGAAAGAATCATACAAAAAGAACTGTACTTTCAGATTAAATATGAGAATTTGTTATAAAAAGTGGTTGGTTTATTGTCTGGAATGGATGGGAGATGAAGACTTGCCAGTGACAGGAAAACTATGAACCACCAATGTGAAGCATCTTCACCAGTATGAAGAAAAATGAAATTAAACAGGTGCAAAAAAGGGCTACTAGAATGATCCGGGCAATGGAGAGCCAAACTTCTTAGAGGAGTCTGTTCAACTTAGTAAAGCAAAGGCTGAGGGTGGAGATGGTTGCTTTCTACAAATATATGTGGGGATGAAGGTAAACACTAGGGGATGGGGAAGAGCTATTTAAAAGACAATGTTAGAAGAAAAGCAAATGGGTATACATTTAGGCTAGAAATTAGGAAAAAGTTTATAATTATCAGAGAAGTGAGATTCCTGAAACATATCCATTAGGTACAGTGGGTGCAAAAAACGTAAATCATTTATGGAGGAACTTTATCCAAAAGGGATCATTTAATGTCACTGTATGCAATAATAGGGGACCGGACATATTGATCTATCTTGTATCCATATTTATTAAAAATACAGATGAGCTGTACTAGTGTACCAGAACAGAGAATGGGAGCATCCATGTGCATAGCTAATCATGCACCCAGTATTCCACTGAAGGGTCAAGTATAGCACATCAGTCAAAAAAAGTCCACAGAAATTAAAGGTGCTGTTCACTTTAATGTCACGGTAAGGGACAATCTTAGGGCACTTTACCACCATTAATTAGTTTAATCACAGAACACCCTTGGGGACCTGACTTCTAGACATCTGCTCTAACCATTTGGGCCACACAAGTCAAAGCAAACAAAAGACTTGGATAAAGTTCCCAGCATAATCTGATGGGAAACGTTACCCATTTTAAATATTCTATGGAAATGGTTTCTTGATCCTTGTATAGCTCCTGTGTAGAATGCTCACCTGCTTTAGCTTTACCCATAGCTAAATAACAGAGCATTCACTATGAGCTAAATTCTGGCTAGCCAGAGCCGCAGCTTGTAGCCCAGCCTAGAGAAGAATTTTCCCCTTTACTCCTGTCTCTGACCCAACCCCAGCTCTTTTTAAGCTCTTCTAAAAACTGTGGAGAAGTTGCTCAGAAGATGCTCTATCACTTATCTGCAATTTGCCTTGGAACTGTGCTGCTCATGTCTTTTAACATACAATCTGCATATTTTTAGCATCTAAATTTTCCATGCAATCTGGGAGGAGGAGGAAGAAAAAGGACTGTATACCCAACCTATTCTACTGTATAAAATGTGCAATCAATGGAATTATCTATAGTATCATAAGCAATATACCCATGTTCTCAAGGGTCTTGTCACCATTTTGTTGTTAGGCAGTAACAAAAACATTCTATGACCTTCTCTACATCTGTTCTACAGTCTCACAATATTGAATGGTTTTCTAATCTTACTTTTTCTGAATCCACTGGCATTTTCCCACTCTGTAAATAAAACGAGCATTCTGGAAGCTATTGAACATCAGGTATGCAATTTACTTTTCTAATAATCTGACAGAGGCTGTATTTGCACATGTACTGTAACTGTTATATGCATATTTCTTGGCATGTTAACTAACAGTCAGATTTCATTTTTATTATGACACAAGGACAATAGTTTTGTTACATATATTAAAATTAATAGATCTTAAAGTCTGACCAACCCAATGTTGGTCAGTTATTTTTTACTTTGAATAAGAGATTGCCAAGCTAAGCAGGCTATTCCAGTCTGACCACCTGCATTATGCAGGCTACAAATGATCCCTGTAGCCTCAATATCAAGCTACACCACCCGATCACTTTCAGAGAGATATCCAAACTTGATTTAATTTATATGTCACAGATAATATAATACAGTGGAGTAGTGTGGTCTTTTGCACTGGGCAATGCTACTTTTTTCCTGTGCGCCCTTGGGCAAGTCATCTAACTTCTGAGTCATAGTTTTTCCATCAGAAAAATGGGGGTAATGCAACTTTACCTTTCTCCCAGGGTTTCTGTATGGTTATTGCCCTGTGGTACTATGAGAGGGTGGCACTTTGGAGAGCAATGCCACATTTTGCTTAGTTGAAATTGATCAAAGGAGCCAGCTGATTACAGTGAAGGGAAGCCATGGAAAACATCCTAAGTAGTGGCTCTCAATATTTTTAGTTTGAAGGCACCACTCCATAACTTTTCTAAATTCAGCAGCAACCCAGTTGAGAACCAGTATTGTACTGTCTCAGCTTACCTACCTTATCAGATAAACTTAATTCAGGCAGGAACATCCCTCCTGCCACAGACATTTCCCAGTCTGGCCCCACACTCATCTCATGGAAACAGAGGCATGTGGGACAGTTCATCCTGGCAGCCACAATGCAGTAGCTAGATATAAATCCATAGAACAGTGGTTCTCAATTGACTGTCTCTGCAGGCGGCTACCATGCTACTACCACCAAGTGGAACTGTCCCTTGTGCTTCTATTTCCACAAGGCATGGACAAAGCTGGACTAGGAAGTGGCTGTAGTAGGAAGGGGCACTCCTATCTGCATTAGGTTTATCTGATAGATAGATAACCCCAAGAGCTGATAAATCTAATGCAGGTAGGAGAACCCCCTCTTGCCACAGCCGCTCCCTGGCCCAGCTCCACATACATCTTGCAGAACAGAAGTGCGTGGGAGTTTCACCTGGCCAGCATTGGCAGTAGTGCCTTGAAAGAGTCTCATAGGCCCCTGATTGAGGACCAGTGTCCTAAGCCTTATCTGTAGAGGAGGAACCCAGTAGGTCTGCAAGCATAGCCAGGAATAAAAAGGCTGATGGGCATCCAACCAATCTGAGACCACTTAGAGGAATGGAGGACTAGACTGCTAGAGTTGCATGATCTGATGGGAAACAAATTCCTCTTGTGACTGTTGCCCCATCCCACGGTAGCTGAATGTGGGATGCAGTTGAATGCCTGCAATCAGGCCAGGGGTGGCGCCAGCCTCTTCCCAGTGTGGGTGCTGAGGTGGGCTAGACAGAAAATTGAGGGGACTGTGCAGACAAAGGCAGGACATGGACCCTGAGGGAAGGTGGGGGCGGGCTAAGGTGGATTTTGGAATGACTATAGCTCCACCAAACCTCCCTCTAGTGCCACCCCTGAGTCAAGCAGATCTTCCTGCATTAGTTGCAGTTAATTCCCATTTTAAAACTTTTCTGTGTCACCATGCGAGATAGAAACATTTTTGGTTAAATGAAAGCTGATATCATGATATCTGCACTGTACTAGCTTTCACAGAAACAGGTGGGAAGTGCATGGTCTCTCTTCATAGGGCCTTGCCTGCAGGCCTCTGACCATACAAGTGACCTTTCTCTGAACCCTCTCAAGATTCTCTGCATCCCTCTTGAAGTGTGGCACCCAAAACTGGACGCAGTATTCCAACTTCGGCCTGACCAGTGCTACGTAGAAGGGAAGCATCCTGCACCTGTTCATCATGTATCTGCTAATGAATGATAAAGTGTGCTTAGCCTTGTTGATCACTTCATCACATTGATGACTCATGTTCATCTTAGAGTCAGCTATGACTCCAAGATCCCTTTCTGCTCCTGCACTGCTGAGAAGGTCATCCCCCAGCCTGTAAGTGTGTTGGTGGTTCTTTTTGCCCAGGTGCAGCACTTTGTACTTGTCTTTGTTGAACTGCAGCGTATTTCATTCTGCCTATTTTTCCAACCTGTCCAGGTCTGCCTGGATCCATTCCTTACTCTCTGGTGTTTTAACTTTGCCCCATAATTTGGCATCATCTGAGAACTTGGACCAGGTACCCTCCACACCCTCGTCCAAGTCACTGATAAAGACATTGAATAGCAACGGTCCAAGGACCAAGCCTTCCAGGACTCCACTGCCCACATCTTTCGAGGTCGATATTGACCCATCCACCACCCCTCTCTGATCACCCAAACTCACTAGGTGCCTCTATTTTTGATATTTAAGTTCCATAGGTGCCAACTGTGCTGGAGTATGGCAATTATCACGCTCCAGCAGCCTCCTGCATCTCCGCATCCCCGTGCTTCAAAATGGCAGCAGAACTTGAACTCAACTTGAACTAAAACTTGTCAAACAATCTTTCGTTCAAGTGCCCCCCACCATCATTTTGAAGTGTGAGGACATGGATACATGAGAGGCTGTGGTGCTTTAAGTAGAGCAGCGCTTGAAACTGCTCCCATTAAAATGCCATTTTCCCCACCCCCAAAGTACATGTAGAAGTGCCTGTGTATGCCCAGGACAAGCCAATATGAGCAAATCAGTCCCTAAGCTTGACTGGGTTTTGGAAACCTAACTTTATTTTGCCTATTCCTGCTTTGAGCAGGGGGTTGGACTAGATGACCTCCTGAGGTCCCTTCCAACCCTAACTTTTGATGATTCTAAGTTCCCTGAGGGACCCAATCCCTTCAACATGCTCAGAACACACACCAAGTATACAAACAGGATCAGGCTTCTCACAAAAACAAGTTGTGTGACTATTTGAATGATCAGGAAATACCCACCAATAACAACCTAGTGATTAAAACACTTGCCTAAGAAGGTAGAGACCTGAGTTCAGTACCTCCTCAAGCTTAGGGGGTTTGATAACTCAGACTGAGCATCATTGAGTTATATAATGATATAAAATAAAGAATAACTATAAAGAAAAAAGTTGTGAAAAATGTGATATCTTGAAAATGTTTATGTTAATCTTCCTTTTACAAACAGAGTAATGCATAATTTTTATTTTCTATTGGTGAAAGGTTTTTAGCTGAATTTCACCTCTGGTTTGTTTGGCGGGGGGGTTATTAAAAAGGAAAAAAAACACCTGGGTTATAAAGGAATATTTTTCTTCATAAAGTATTAAAGTAACAATTGATATATTTTGGCTTTTTATATTTCAGTTATTCCTTTGTCCTTCTACTGAACACAACACATTATACACCTTATTCACCCACTACTGAAATAACATAATAGTCAAGAACCCTTCAGGAAAGTGTTCACCATCAGGAATCAAATATAATACTTACAAGGAGCTCACATAACTGTTTAAAAAATAATTATTGACATTCCAATATCTTTGAAAGCTATTGATGTGCAACAAGAACAGACACTCAGCACATCAGCTACAATGTACCATAGTCCTTCAATGACAAAGTAAAAGCAAGGAAGCAGGAATTTTGTCTTTGGTGCTAGTATGACTGTATCCTCATTTTTTTACTGAAAAGAGAAGAGTATAGAAAACTGAGTCAAATCAAACCCTGTGTGATTTAGTGGATAACTCTGACTCCTTACGCAGAATTATGCTCCTAAAAATAATAATACTTTGAAACATTGAATAAGAAAGTGCTATTGAATGGCAAACATTAATGAGTTTATCCTCACAATGCACTCCTGAGAGAATGGGAAGTTTTTGTCATCTTTAGATATATCTCAAATTGATTCAAAGCCTATTTTAATTCACTACATTGTAAGTATCTTTAAGTGTCTACATCTTCAACCCTTATAATATCAAAGAAAAAATTCCTAGTGTGACCCAAATGTTACACCTAATGCAATGTTGCTTTCTTGAGTTTGCTGACAGCATGCAAGAAGGGCTTGGAGAGATGGGAACACCTGTATTCCCATTAATCACATTGAGATGCTAGTTCTTTAGAACAGAGATTTCAGAGATCAGCATTAATGCTTTCATTGCTGATTATTTTGTTGAGCAGATACCCACCTAGGTGAGAAGGTAAGTTTCTGGAAGTAAAGATTTCTCTTTGGTCTTTGTTGCACAGTGCTTCCCATGTATGTTAGTACTGCACTAATTATGACATAAAACTGCACTAGCTGAAGAATTAACTGTGCAAGAAGATGTTTTATTTCTCAACAAAAGAAATAAATTAACAGGTTAAAAAAGAATTAGAAACATGGCTCAGGTATTTGAAAACAATTTTTCTTGTTTTGAGCCTAAATCAGTCTGATAGTAACCCTATTCAGAAATATTCTGTTTGAGTGCAGACCAAGAAAAATTAATATTTTTGTCATTATGATTTTAAGCACTTCCTGCAAATCCTTAAAAGATCCTTTGCAACTCAATAAAATTATTCAGTTATAGATCTTCACAGGTATTTATGTGCCTAACTCCCACTGAAATAAAAGGGAATTAAGCTTAGACCCTCAAAAGTATTTAGGTACTTAAATATCACAGGACTGAAGCCTTACTATTGACAGGCAAATCTTGCTATTGACTTTTTGGAGAAAAAGGTAGGGCAACAGGGGCTAGATAGAAATACTTGAGCCAAGTTTTCTAGAACAGGTTACTTACTCCTTGAATATCTAATGTAAGGCTCCTTAAAATTAGACCAATCTTCCAAAAATGCTGAGCACCCTCCATTTCTAAATAAGATCAATGTCTCAGGACAATAGGAAATTAGAGCGCTCAGCTTTATAAGTACTATTTGCAGCCTACATTTTCATATGCTCAACAAAGAAAGTTTTATACGGTTAAATCATTTTCCCTCAAATGCGCATCACTTTTAAAAGTAAATCATAAAGCTTTCTTCTTCTAAATAAGAGCATTCATACATTCTACATACACTTGAATACCACTGTAGCAGCCAACAACAGCATACAAAATCATGACGACTTTTGAGGTGGCCCATGAGTGCCCCCTAAAGTTCTTGTCAAGCACAATGTTATGGGAAAGGATGGTGAAGCTGAGCTTTAAAAGCTATCAGTTCTTGTAATAATGAGAAGCTGGCTGCTAGCCAAAAAAATAGGGATGCCTTGATAGTGAAACTGAGTGCAAAAAAAAAACCAACCTGAGAAACTGTCACCTTAAAGATTTTAAAAGTAAAAACAAGTAAAGCTAAATGTCTGTTTATCAGGCAAAAGCAAGTAGATAAGGAGATACTTGTAAAACTATTGAAGTTACAGGAAATAAACCTTCTTTGTAATATTTTATTCTCCATTCAGCCATTGATATACATATTATCTCCAAGGATGAAAAATGTGTCAGTAAACTCCAGTTTAGATCTGAGAGATTTGGTGCAGCAATTCAAACATAACTGCATGAAAAATATCTGTTGTTCCAGAAAAGGAACAAGCTATATTCTGCTTTGCGTTAAGAAACCAAATGCCTGCCTTTCTGCTGTTGAGTTCAGCGTTACTTCAGTCTGTTTCTCCTATTGATAGGCCTTAGTTACAACTGAGGAAGAAGCTGAAATTAAAAATGATTTGATATTTAAACTCAGCTTTGGATCAAAAATCATTGTTACATTAAATTAAAGCTCAGCATGCTGGCATTTTTCAGACTGTCAATCAAATGAATGCTCCAGAACCTCTCTCCAATAACATCAGTATTGAACTACAAACCTACGAAAGCCAGGAAAACTCAGGAGTTACAACTAAAATTCTTTCCTTATAGCAAAATTGTGAAGGGAAAAATGGTGTCCATCTGCTAATGTTAGCTTTACCTTGAATTAGATGGTATATAACAGCGTAGTGATGAAAGATATTTAAACAATATTCTGACTGTAGACTTTTTTCTTAAAATTTCCCTTTTAAGCTTTGCATTTTAACTGCTGGCTGTTAAGGCACAGTATTTTGAATACCTGGGAAACTAGGAAAGGTTCTTTAAAGTAATTTAATTCTCTCCAATAGTAAAATAAAGTCAGATCAATTTTATTCTAACCTCCATTACCTGAAATATTCATTTAATTAAAATGAAGTCATTTGGCCTGGCATTTATCAAATATTAGAAATATTTCCATATCCATGTATGCATGTGTGTTTGTATCCAAGCACATGTTCTAAACCCAGATCTTTAGCCAAATTAATTTTTAGTTCTCCTCAGACCCATTAGCTTTGACTATGTTTAGTATCAGACAGGATCACCTGAATGTATAAATAACGTTTTTAAATTTCATATTTTACCTACAATGTTTATCATATTGTTTTAACTAGGATGTTTTTTACCTGAAAGACTGATTATTCTGTTCTTCTCACTAGTTGCTTTATACACTTCTAATTTACAACTTGTTTAGTCCTCTTCAATTTAGTGTTAATTTAGTAATTTTTTTGTAAATTTACTGTCATCAATATACCAAAGAGGTTATAATGGTTCTTTTAGAATAGTAGAAGACAGTGAGAAAAATAATTTACTTTTTTGTTTGTTTTTTGTACACTTTATAAAGCAGACATTTACATTTTTAACCTGATAGAAAATAATGAGATCTCTAAATGGCCTTTCAATTTTTCTTTTTAACCTAGTAAACTATATCTTTTCTTTGTTACATATATTTAGATATCTTTGTGGAAAAGGCAGCATGTAATAAAACATCCTAGTGTATGAAAGAATGTTCTAAATAAGAATGATAAGAATTCACTTTATTCTAAATTATAAATATTTGAATAGAGAAAATAATCCAAACTTTGAAAAGCATTAGATCACATGATAGAATAGCAGGTTTACAAAAATGATTAAATACTAGCTTTTTATTCAATCAGCTAATCAAAGTATCTGGAAACTAATTTCTTTATCTCATATTGTATATATCTTAAAAATACACCAAATAATTTTTTGGTTAAGCAGTGCCTACACTGAGAACACCAATTTAAAAAGTTACTCAGAGTAAGACTTAAAGGCCAATGATAAATACTCAGGAAGAAAAGATTTATGGTGGTGGTGCTATAACAAAACCCTAACTATTGTGCTGTTATATGAATTGTACTGTGATATGTTTCGTTCCTCCTGCGAGGTAGTAAACAACCTCACCCATCATTGAATTTGCAGGAACTGAAAGCACCCTTCAGAACTGAGTACCTTGGCCTCACTGAAATCAATGGAAAATTTCACCTTGACTACAGGTAAAGTAGTATCACATCTCTGAAAATGTAATATGATAAAGCATTAATTAAAAGAATCATATGGTATTTATTTTGTGTAAGACCAAATTAAAATTAATGACCTTTTTGCTTTTTGAGTGTGGAATATTTCATATGATTTTTTGATTATTAAAACCCACCAACATTCAGAAAAAAACTCCCATTTCCATAATATGCCTATAATTGCAACACTATCTTTTTTATTTGCTCATAAAGAAAGCTCAGACCACCCCACAATTAGCAGTGAAACCATGAATACTTTCTTCGTTAACCACAAATGGTTCTTTTCAGAAAGAAATAGCTCACATATGTTCTAAATATGTTCTGTTTCATTAGACAGTGAGGGTACTGTGGATTTCATACTTTATTCAAAAATTTTAAAAAAGATATGTGTATGTACAGTACAAGTTTACAAAAATGGGCAAAAACTCAGACATTTATAGATTGCAAGAGAGATACAAAGACATGGTACTTTAATGTATGCTTCTTCATGTAGAGTTTCTACCAGAATTATTAACAAAAAAAATACCAAATTCTTTTCATCTGTAAAACCCAAAGCAATTATTGTTATCCCCATTTTAGAAATGGGGACAGAGAGGTGCAGGGAAGTGATGTGACCTACCCAAGGTCACATCTTTCAATGCCATTAGTGAGTTCATAATATTCTTCTGATATTATGCCAGTCCTGCACACAGAAAGGAAACAGTTTCTTAGCAGAAGAAAGAACAATCTGGGGTATGTTTTTAAAAATACATCTAGTTTCATAGCAACTTATATTCTAAGAATGATTTAAATAAAATGACTGTAGTTGGCAGACTACTACAAAATACTGTTTGCTAATATTCCTTCCAGTTCCAAACCTCCTGACCGTAGTTGTGTACCTTTTGGTCCATTGCAGTCAAGATTCATTGCTGAATTCACTCTGCTAGCATCATGCTAATCGATGCTTAGCCTTTGTGCTAGCCTTCTGCTGATGCTATGTTGTATGTTGTAAGTAAATCACTTACACCCAAAACATCAGAAATCCTATTGGCAAAATATGAATTTTACCCTCTCTAAAAATGGGGTTTGGTCATACAAATATTTGATGAATGGTTGCTCTTTTTACAAATGCTAATAATTAAATGCAAACAACTATATTCTTGGAGGGTCCAAATGTTGAAGTTTTAGGGAAATTTTAAATTACACCTAAAAAATTATAACAAGTTTCAGTGATTTTCCATTTTTCTGCCTGTTACAGTACAGGTTCAAATATTTCAAAGCTTTGAGATGTCTTATCTTTTTAACACTTAAAAAAATAATTCTGTTTCTTGTTCCTTTTAAGACATGTCATTCAAGCAGCAACACCGCTATGAGTGGCGTGTGACCAAGTCCACCAACCATGTGCTTAGGCCTTTTTTTCCAAAAAAATAGTCTTGCCCACACTTGCTCACATTATCTTGCAATTCCAAAACCAAATCCTTAATCCACAACAAAAAAAATATTCTTCCACCCCAAAAACATCAGCGTGAGTTTTCCCATTGACTTTACTGGGACCAGAATTTCATGTATGTTCCAATACATGTGAGTTTATTTAAATTAAGGAATTAGTGGAAAGCTTTATGTAGATAACAATATTTCTCATTTTTTTTCTCTTTCCTACAGTAGCAGTTTATTCATTTTAGCCAATGTAGCATCTAGAGAATCAGAGTAGTAATACACATTTGATTTCTTGCTACATCATGCTGACAGCTGCATTGGAATCTACTTTTACAGACTACACTTGGATTTTTTGAGCTATCAACTCCTGAAGGCAACCATACCTCAGAAACTGGATTCAACTATTGATAGCAAAGCACTATGATAAATATTTGTTTCACAATCCAAACTAAAAAACTTTCCCAATATTGAAAACAGATTTCTTACATAAAAATGTAGCATTTCCTTTACTTTCCTCATATGTGTGAAAATTTTAAGGCTATGCAAAAAATATTTTTTTCATTTCACCAGAGGCATAACTGCCACTCCATGACTGGGGCAGCCATGTAAGGGAGGAGCACCAGCTCCTCTTGTGCCAGTTACACTGGTGTGATCAGCTACCACTGCAGCAATGGCTGCTTTTGTGCCCCTAC
>NW_005842784.1:514023-521424 GCF_000455745.1 Alligator sinensis | reverse complement strand
TTTCCCTACTTCAGTTATGCTACTGCATTTCATTGATGTCAGCAAAACAAATGTTAACAGCTTTTGGAGTTGCATTCTTGAGCTGTAGTGACTGGATTTCATGATTGAAATTAAATAGTGCTTTTCCAAGACCTTATATTATGGTATGAAAGACCCCAGGCCCAGTTTCCCGTAGCCATTTACCAATATTTGCCTACCATTCTGGCAAACATAGATTATTTAGGACAAGAATGAATAGCTACATGAAGTGAAATGCAAAAGAGGTACAGACTTGTTCTGGTGCTTTTTGATGAGTCCTTCACCTTTTCTAAATGCATTATCCTGTTTAGTCATGTAACTTGGGAACTAATTCTTTATTCTAGAGCTTGGGATGCTTAATAAGCATCACTCTTCATAGCATAACCACTTAATAAGACAACCATTTTCACCAAAACCATGTTTTCTGTTTAGATTAGAAGTTGGTTTATACACTTTCATTTTTAATTAGCCCATTATTTCTCCATGTAATTGTACTACAAATACAGTGTGGTTCTTCTACACAGACAGGAAGAAACAACCAGGATCTCCTTCAATAGCTTCAACAGCCTGAGCTGTTCTGGACAGAGTTATGGATCTTGTTCATAGGAGCCTTGCCCAAGGGGATGTGCTTTGCGGCACCTCAAAGGCTTTTCAGGTGCTGCAAAATGCACCCAACACACGTGATTTGGCTCTCAGCACTGCATATTTACAGAAAAGAGCCAAACTTAGATACTGGGAAATCCTGGTATCAAAAAAAGTGTGCAGGAAAAAAAAGGCACGAGCCACCCAAAACCAGAGCGTGGCCAGCCAGAGCAACACTCCAGCTGCCATCCAGGCTCCGCCCATCCAGATCACCTCTGGTGCAGGCCCAGGAGGCCCCCAGGAACCCAGATAAAGCTGCTAGAGCCAGCACAGGTGCTGGCCCCAGCCTCCCCTACCCCACCCAGGGCAATTTGCCCTGCACCAGAGCACACGTGCACAGCCCATCCCTAATTTGCCCTGCACCAGAGCACAGGTGACCACCCATCCCTAATTGGGCAGGACAGTTCCAGAATTGGAATCTCAAGTCCCAGTCTGCATGACTCCAGAACAGCATTTGTACAGGATTCACAGTATCCTGCAGGGATCTGGGTTTTCTGATCACTGCAGAAAACTGTGCGAAACAGTACATTTCCCCTTGCAGGCTGGCAGCATTCCAGCCTGCACAGGGCTGTTTGGGGCTGCTGGGAGTGGGACACAGGGGGCACCATGTGCATGTGTGCACCCACACACATGCACATGACCAGCAAGATAGCCAGACAGCATGGAGAGAGCTCCCTGCAGGTAAGTCTATGAGGGGAGGGACATAGGAAGAGAGGAGAAACCAGATTAAGCCTCCCCACTCCCCCACTGTGAGGGAGGGAGTGGGACAGGGGCTAAGGCTAGGGGTGCTGCCCAGCCAGGACAGTGCATGGGACCAGGGCATGGAGCGGGACAGAGCCACAGGCAGCTCATGGGGGGGGGGGTGGCGGGCTTCCCCCCCCTGGCACACCTGCTGGGGAGGCATGGGGGGGCACATGCCCCCCCAGATTCTTGCATGGGCTGGAGATGGATGCAGGCTGCCCACTGCAGCCTCAGAGCTCCCCACCCTGATGCTCTCACCCTGGGAGCCCCACAGTAGCTGCACCACCATTATGCGGCATCCCCTGCCCACCCAGCAGTAGCAGGGATGGCAGCGGTGGCATGGAGTTGTGCCCCCCACTGCTGCTGGATGGGCAAGGGGCATGCGGCAAGTGCAGGGCTCCCTGGGGGAAAGGCAGCAGGGCAGGGAGCCCCGAGCTCACAGAGGGCAGCCTGCATATGCCCCCACACCGCTCTGCTCTTCTCCACTCCAGCCATGCCACTGACAGAAAGGGAGGGGAAGGTG
The DNA here is from genome assembly GCF_000455745.1 of Alligator sinensis. Lineage (NCBI taxonomy): Eukaryota > Metazoa > Chordata > Crocodylia > Alligatoridae > Alligator > Alligator sinensis. The sequence goes on along the minus strand of NW_005842784.1, from coordinate 519,500 downwards.
GGAGCAGCAGAAACCAACATGTACCCTGCCTTTCCATTTTGAAGAGGTGGCCACTATTCCCTAGGGACTTGCCCCCAGGGAAACACATGTGCACACTTATCTGGATGCACCCAAATTGTTCAGGAAAATTTAATGCATTTGAATGGTATTATTTCCTCTGCATGATCCTAGTGGCTTTACAGCCTGCATCATTTTTCTTGTAACTACCTTGTAGCACAAGCCAGGCAAAATTTACTCTTCAAGGACATGCAGAGCAGAATTCCTTGCATCATTCTGGACTATGCACCTCAAAAAAACTCTCTTAGGGGAGGTATTGCCACCTGCCTGCCATTATGGTTGCACAGAGAGAGAGCACCAGATGCCTGTATCTGTTCCTGCCCTAGGTTCCTTCTTGGGCTCTACTACCCATTTGGCATTATCCAGGTTTGTTGAGAGTCCACAATGGAGGGCAGTTGTAGATACCCCATGCTGCCAGGGCACATTTCTTTGCAGACTTTCAACTACTAGTTGCCTTTCTTGAGGTTTTACAAAATTCAGTACTCATTTCACTCTCTTTTTTAAATTAAAACTCTTTGCACATGCTCTGTGCACCTGCCCCCCTAATTTAAGCACATATTTTTGGCATCAATCACGGCCCTGAAGTTTCTCTTTCTTTGTGATGGCCATACACTGAGGGGCTCTCAAAAGTTTTCTATGTAATATCTAGCCTAGCACTTCATGTCCGTAGAAATATTATTTGGATCTAGCATACCCTTCATGTTGCACTCATATTCCATGCACAGTGGCTGACACCAGAGATCTCCATTGCTGGAATCATGAGTCACTACAAATTATGCTAAATTGGCAAATTATGTACTTGGTACATAACCCAAGCCAAGTATCTTTGTCCTGTCTCCAATCACCCTCTTCATGTTATTTCACACAGTCCGTGGAAAGCTGAGCTCCATGCTTCACCAGCAGTATACTCAAATTGTGTAGATCAGTGGTTTTCAAACTGTGGTCCCCAGACCCCTGGGAGTCTGCAGACTATGTCTAAGGGGTCCACAAAAGATTACTATGATCAATCCATACTTATAATTCAAAGGTGGGGCCGGGGGTCACACCTCCATTCAAAATTTTTTAGGTCTCAGCAAATGAAAAAATATTGAAAACCACTGGTGTCAATTATTGCTTTTCACACACTGGAGCCTCAGACAGCCAGGAGGTCAGAGCAGAATTTACCCAAGGGAAGAAACTGAGGACATGGCAGCAATAGTACCAAGTACTAGTTAACAGCAGCAGGTAGTTTTGTTGAAGTCAGTTTGGATTCTCCTTCACGGTAGTTGTCCAATATTTACTTTCTGAATTTTTGTTTTTCCCACGCATTGTAAATTGAAGGCTCAACCAAAACACCAAATCCCAAATATATGCAACATTCACATCCAAATCCAGCTGTCAGCTCCCCCAGCACTGTGCAGTGTCACAACCAAATTAAGTAGTGCCCATGTCACAAGCAAGTAAAACCATTCAAAGCAGTTTTGTTTTACACTAAGTTAACTAAGGGTTAACAAAAGTTTTTGCCAGTAACCGCCTTTTTGCTGCGCATGTCAAAAAGAAATTTATTGCTGCGCCACTAACAGAGATAGAACTTAGCCTTCTGTGCTGTACATAAATCATTATAATTGGTCAAAGAAAACAAGGAGTAACCCTATGATAACACCCTAGCGAAGACCGCTAGATAATTGGAGATTCTAATTAAATTTACGACGTGGCGAAAAGCAATTGGCTATTACACAAATAAAACCCCAATACACTTCCGCAAAGAAGAAGAAGAAGGGGGACCTCCGTACGAACCTTGGAGACCTCTGATCACACGTATCAGAGTAACTGACAACTTGATCACTTGCCAGTGGCCCCCTCGCAGCTCAACCCAATCTCAGACGTAAATCAACGACCTGCCGGCCTGACCTTTTCTCTGCCCGACCACCGAACTGTTATGCAGACCGACCTACGACCTATAAGCTGTAACTAACCAAGTATTTCTAACCTCTGTCCTTCACCACCTTGATGGCATGAGTAAATAATCTTGCTTTGCAACCGATAAGCGTCCACCTAATTAATCCCACTCCAAGCGTCACAAGTACCCGCCTGACGGCTTCTAAGGTCCCGACCCCCCCGCTGCAGTGCACGGCAGCAACACAAAGCAGAAGGAAAGGACCTGAGTGCACACACGTTCTGGAGATGTTCAGAACCAATATGGACCCTGACATTATAGCTTGCGCCCTTCACAACTCGAAACTATTCTTTCTACAATTCATTCCACTTTACTAGAGAGAAATCAGTCAGTCCAGATAAGAAGTCCCTCCATAATGGCATTCTGAGATGATATGTACAATTCATCCATAGAAATAAACGCCTCACAGATCTTTAGCTAGGGCCTTTGCATGTCACTATTTTTAGAGACATATGTCAAATTGGGCATGAAAGAATATTAAGCACATATAGTAGATTTGCATAGGAATGCAGCCTCTGTGAGATGGAATAATCACTCAGTGATAGCTATGATTACAGGGGAAACATCACTTCATAAAAAATATTCAGATGACAGGTTTGTGTATTATTTTGGGGCACAATAAACTGCAAATACCATAATAAAGACAAGGAAAATCCACTTGAGAGGATAAATAATATGGAAATGTATTTTGTGGCTCTAATACATAGCAAATAATTTTAAAAGCAATCTCCCCTTTTATTGGTTTATCAATAAGTTCTAATATTGGTCTTTGTACAGTTAAAAATACTCTCAGAGTCAGGAACAATAAATAGTATTTACAAAGAAATGTAAGACAAACTGTGATAATCACAATCTTTGATAGTCCCAAGAACAAAACTTAAGCCCACCACAGCTAAAAACAGGAGTCTGTGTAACTTGATCTAAAGAGTGAGACCTCCTTGTTATCCACAACAATATTTTTTGTTGTAGAAGATATATATGAAGACCTTATATTATATATGTGGGGGGGAAGGGAGGGAGAGACCTATTTAACCAGCTCAATTCCCATAATGCCTGACCCTTCCTATTTAATTGATAATATAAATGAACAAAAGAACTAGAGCTGGTCAAAAACTTCTATTTGTTTCACTGAAAAAACAACTGGATTTTTGGGGGAGGTTGGTAATAATGTTTTATTTCTGAAACCCAAAATATTGATCTGAACATGTACTGAAAAGAGTTTCTGGGAAAAGACAGAGCAAGTTAAAAAAATCAGTTAAGGAAAGAAGGTAGAACATAATATTGCATTTGGGTTTGGGGAATGAGCAACAGATGGTAGTACTTTATTTTGTGGTCTGTGTCATTTGCTGATTTTCAGAAGGTGCGATAAGGAAATAGACTTTTCAGAAAATATGAAATGCTGTCACACTATCATGCATGAAACCTCATTGCAGAGTGACGGCACACTGTAAGCTTGCAGAAGGATCATGTGTCTGCTACATAATACATAATGTGGCTGGTGGTATAATTCAAGGTATGTGCTGGCTTATAGCATAAAGCTAAAAAAAAGAAAAAAAACCAAAAAAAGTCTTTAGGAGGGAGATTTGCATGTTACTCAAAGAAATCACTGATATTCTTGAAAGAACTGCCATCGACACAAATAGATTTTGAATTAGGCCCATAAATTTCATTGGAGTTTCTCCTCCCCAGTCACCAGAGCTACATAGTTTACAGGTGTTCTTACTCTGTGTGAAGACCGATGCCTATGTGATGGGAAATGTTGCTGTTCTCTCACTTGGTTGGCATGTGCCTATGATCATTTCCCCATGTGAGAGTCATGTGTCTCTAGTATTTTTTTTTACCTTTATGACTCCACTTTCACTCTAAAACTGGGACCACTTCCACCCTCATGAGCCAATAGTCTCCAGCATGGATGATCCACCAAATGACTTCCTACTCACTCTTTTGATCCGTACCCTGAGGGAGGAATTCTCCAAATATTTCAAGGGTGGTCTTGGAAGAACAGAGCCTGCAGGTGTGTCAAATATGAGAAATAATGATTAAAACTGTACATTCCTCTAGCAGAACTAGAGCCAGGATTTGGATGCTACAATGATGGTGACCATCGAAGTATCTACCAAACCGATGCTCAAAATGAAGAGCCCTGGTATCTTCCTAACTGCCAAAATACTGGTGCTTGGTATTTGTGGCATTGTATGGAGTCTGATATGGAAGGACACTTACAATACATTTGCCAAAACAGCAAAAGAAGTACAGTTGTTTAGAGCCAAATGTAGAGGGCGGTACACAAGAAACTATTTGCTATGCATAGCCTCCAGAAGTTTATATTGCTCCTACAATATCTGGAACACAAATAGACAAGGTTCTTTGGGTTAATCTGATATTTTTTATTAGACTGACTCAAATAGTTTGAAAAAAAAATAGGTTTTTTCCCAACTATTTGAGTTGGTCTAATAAAAGTTATCAGATTTACCTAAAGAACCTTGTCTGCCTATGTCCATAGATCAACACAGCTACAACCTACACTCCTGAAACAAAAATGGTATTTTTCTTGAGCATCTCTTACTGGCACTGTATCTATTAGCTATTTATTCATATATTCCTTATGTAGAGCCCTCCAGTGATACTGGATTTCTGACCTAGTCAGGAAGCAATAATAGCATGTCTGAGATGCTGAAGTCCCCACCATGTCCCAACTTTATAGAATTAAAATATTTAGTTAAAATAAATTGTGTTTACAGTAATATAAAGGATCCATCTATCTTCACAGCTTCACTTCCTTTTTTATACCTGCAGAAGTCCCCATCAACATTAACACTGCATGGCTGAGTGGCAGGATAAGTAACCATTCACTTTGTTTCACAAAATGCCCTTCATGAAGGAAATGTATAAGTTTAGTAATCAAAAAAGGAATTTGTGGGACCAAAGCCAAGGTGCCATAGAAGCTAGGGAAGTCTGAGAGCACTACAGAAGTGTTTATGAAGGTGACTTTGGCATCCAATGTGACCCATGAGATCTGTGGGCTCAGTGGGAACGCCCCTCTGCCATTTTCAGTAAGCCCTGGTGAGACAAACCCTCATAGAAGCATCATGGTATTTCTTTATGCTGCCACCAATCTGGCCCACATTAATTCCCAATTATCAATGAGTACTAAGTTCTTTCATAAGCATAAATTATTGTTCTATTACTTATGATGGAAAAATACCATTCTCTTGATTATTGATACTTTAAAAATGCAGCCTGTGTCACAAATGTAACCTTTCAGTCAGGATGAAATTCTGTGTTAAATGCATTGAGGTTTTGGTTTTGTAGATAAAGGTCTTATTATTTAATCACCTTGCAGCAAACTCCTCACACGACTTGCCTAAAGAACATTACCTATTTTCCAGATCCATGCCTTAAGTAGGACAGAAAAAGATTCTCATCATTGTCAATGGAGCTGTAATGGGATGTGGCCTCTAGCTTTCAGTCTTTCTTTAGGGAA
>NW_005842784.1:490585-513992 GCF_000455745.1 Alligator sinensis | reverse complement strand
GATGTTGTGGTAAAACACAGAAATTTTTACTAGAAACACGCTAAATCAGCCTGTTTTTCAAATGTCCTGTACCTTATGACTGCCAGGAAGAGTTGTGAATACTCTGGTGATGGATGCTATGGACAGTCACCAGATAGGAAGACCAGCACTTAACAAAGAGGTAAAGGTACTGCATAAAAGTAAAGGTATTACATTTATAATATTGTGGCTCAGAAAAAATGAAGACAAATTATTAGTATTTTGTCACAAAAGATGGCTTCGTATGCTTCAGTTATTTTGAAAGTCAGTATTTAAGAGGTATCATAACATTGCACGAGCATATTTACCATGGGTTTCCTTCTTTAAATCTGTTACATAGAAGTACATTCTTTAGAAATAAAGAAAGCACATTCCTAAAATAAAAAAGGGAACTGTTTTCTAAGGGGCCTCAAGGAAAGGATTTGTAGTGAGCGAATCCATTATTATTTGTTAAACATATGTAGCCTTGCATATGTTTTAGACAGTCTGAAGATTTGTTTTAAACAGCTGATTTGCTGCAGAAAGGCAGTTGTAAAGAAATTTAAAGGACATAAAAATATTTATGAGAATGACCAAAGATCAGTAATATTCATAATATGTTCAGCAAAACCATCATTTTTTTTACAAGCAGGAATTATATTAATACTGTCTAGATGTTCATGGTGGTGGTATAACCTTTATGAAATGCTTTTTTGAGTACTCTTAACCTTACCAAACAGGGCATCAGAAAATCCAGTTTCTGCTAATAAGAATTCAGGAAGCATGGAGTTAAATAAGTTTGCCTTTTTCTAAATCTGAACAATTGGAATCAGCAGTTTGCATTATTTTAAAAATGAATGCTTAGAATCAGCAATTTTCTTTTTTTTTAAGATCTTGAGGGTTTTTTTTATTTAAAGTGGAAAACTACATTAAGTGCAAGGCACTCAACAAAAAAGCAGTCATAAAGCCTAAGTATTCTTAGAGTTATAAAATATGTCCGTTGTGGCAATTCTACTGCCAACAATGAAGTTTTAAGCATTAATATGCCTTCATTGCAGTTTTAATGCCTTAATATTGACTCTATAGCTCTTTTGGGTAATTTTGCTTTCTCTGGTACTTGAAAGGTGATGATGTCAGCGTTCTTCATACTGATTCATATGCAGGTTGATGAAGCTGAGTTATTTATTGAGTTCCATTATATTTTCTATAAACATTAGTTCTCAATAAACAGAGACATTTAGCCGAGGGTTTATTTATTAAATAGGTACTGTACAGATGGTTTTGCCACACATGATGTGCTGCAGAGGATATTACTCAGGAATAATCAGCTGTGTTATAGCTTGGCTAAATTAATAAGATGATAATGATGAAATTGATGCTTTTGAGCTAGGCTTGGTAAATGGTTTTTGCATAAACAAACTGATAAATTTGAGAAGCAATTACTTGCTTGTCAAAGATAAAAACACAACAGGGCCCATTTATAGTTAGGTCCTATTTATTTTTAAAGATTGTACCAGATTTTATGTTTAATACGCTGCAATTAAAAAATAATACTTAAATGAAGAATAATAAAAAACACTAACTTTCTGAGTTCTTCAAATCTGAGGATGCAACATTGCTTGGTTAGACATCAAGTAAACTTTTTTCAAGGCTTTCACTGCGTCTAGAAAAAAAATAATTGTTTTATGAAATATGCTGCCTGGAATTATACATTATATATTCTTGAACAGTTTTTGATAGCAAAGTATGTTTGGAAATTAGACTATCTTGTATCAGGAAGCCTACCCTATTATTGTGCTCAAATAAATATCTCACTATCATAAACATGTACACACAAAACTTTCACACCAGTGCCTGGTAAAAGAATAATTCAAAGTTAAATATTCATAGTCTTTGTGAATATGAAAATAACTCTAATTTACAAGATTTAGATACTGGACTAAACTGGTTTGGCCATCGTTCAAAATGTTTGTTCACAAAAAACAAATGGGCCAATTAAATGCAAACATTCAGGTTCCATGCTGCAGAAAGCTGCACAAGACTGTGAAAAAAATTGATTTTCTATAGTGGGTAATAATCCTTTACAGTGACAGTGTTTAGTGGATTCTATCAGTGGTTTTAAAAGCACTTTACAAACATGAATTTAGTTGGAATATCCCTGTGAGGTAAACATTACTACCTTAATCTTATAGATATGGGAAAAAATGAGCCACAGAGGTTAAGAAGCTTCTTCAAGGTTGTACTGTGAATCAACAGCAGAACCAGGAATGCAATCCCAAACCTGAATTTTTAGCAAAAGAATCTTTCACTGAATTGGACCCTGTGGGGTTTACTCTCTTTTCTCCTTGACACAAGCACATAATTTCTATTCACATCAGAGAGAGTTATACTTATGTCACAAGGGAGAATAAATCCCTATCTAAAGTGTATATACAAAATACATGCCAAGTCCGTTCATATTTTTCATGATGGAAGGAAGGATCCAGTTCTTCCAGGCTCAGCCCCTCCTGCAAGATTACTCCTTTACCTCCAGTAAGCACAATGAAAGCTAAAAACATTCATTTCCTCTGAAGGACCCAATCCTCCTTACACTGTTTACCATCAGAAGTTGTCTTATGGGGCTAACTTAAAATGAGACTATTCACGGTATTAGGCAAAGTTGTGCAAACTCAAAGTACTTAAAAATGTACTTACCTATAAGGCATGTGCATAGTCATACTGAGACAATTGAGTTCACTGGTGTGCTTAAAGTTCAGGATATATGCCCAAAAGTTGGCGTTGCAGAATCTGATCCCTACTCCCCATTTCTCCAAAGACATACACCCATTTGTACATAGTCTTATGTACTTCAATGGGTGTCCTCACAAAAAAACTTACTGACATAGATATATCCCTGTGGGACCAGGGTTTTTTAAAAAAAAGATCTATTCAAAGTTTTTCAGCATTAAAAACATAGATTTTTTTCTACCATTGAATATATGGAAAGGGAGGAAAGTGGATCCGGCTAACTATAGGCCCATCAGCCTGACTTCTATACCAGGGAAGATCTTAGAAAAGTTTATTAAAGACGCCATCCTTAATGGACTGGCCGACACCAACATCTTAAGGGATAGCCAGCACGGGTTTGTTGCGGGTAGGTCTTGCTTGACCAATCTCATTTCCTTCTACAACCAGGTGACCTATCACCTGGACAAGGGAGAAGAGATTGATGTCATTTATCTTGACTTCAAAAAAGCCTTCGATCTGGTGTCCCATGATCGCCTCTTGGAGAAACTGGCCAATTGTCGCCTTGGGTCCTCCACGATCCACTGGCTGGAAAATTGGCTCCGGGGTCAGACCCAGAGGGTAGTAATTGATGGAAGTCACTTGTCGTGGTGTTCTGTGACCAGTGGGGTCCCCCAAGGCTCTGTCCTTGGACCCATACTGTTCAACATCTTCATTAATGATGTGGACACTGGAGTCAGAAGCGGACTGGCCAAGTTCGCCGATGACACCAAACTTTGGGGCAAAGCATCCACACCAGAAGACAGGCGGGTGATCCAGGCTGACCTGGACAGGCTCAGTAAGTGGGCGGACGAGAATCTGATGGTGTTCAAAGCCGATAAATGCAAGGTTCTCCACCTTGGGGAAAAAAACCCGCAGCATCCTTATAGGCTCGGCAGTGCTATGTTGGCTAGCACTATGGAAGAAAGAGACTTGGGGGGCATCATTGACCACAAGATGGACATGAGCCTGCAATGCGATGCGGGCTGCTTCTCAAGCAAGTCCCGGGATGTCATTCTCCCCCTGTACTCGGCCTTAGTGAGGCCGCAGCTGGAGTACTGTGTCCAGTTTTGGGCTCCACAATTCAAAAAGGATGTGGAGAAGCTTGAGAGAGTCCAGAGAAGAGCCACGCGCATGATCAGAGGTCAGGGAAGCAGACCCTACGATGACAGGCTGAGAGCCCTGGGGCTCTTTAGCCTGAAAAAGTGCAGGCTCAGGGGTGATCTGATGGCCACCTACAAGTTTATCAGGGGTGACCACCAGTATCTGGGGGAACGTTTGTTCACCAGAGCGCCCCAAGGGATGACGAGGTCGAATGGTCACAAACTACTTCAAGATCGTTTCAGGCTGGACTTAAGGAAGAATTTCTTTACTGTCCAAGCCCCCAAGGTCTGGAACAGCCTGCCACCGGAGGTGGTTCAAGCGCCTTCATTGAACACCTTCAAGATGAAACTGGATGCTTATCGTGCTGGGATCCTATGACCCCAGCTGACTTCCTGCCCTTTGGGCAGGGGGCTGGACTCGATGATCTTCCAAGGTCCCTTCCAGCCCTAATGTCTATGAATCTATGAATCTATATATTTACTAACTTATTTTGGCAAATCTGGTATGTTTTAAACATACCTAAGAAAAAAGTAATATATGTTTCTTGGAGAAAATGTAAATGAATATAAATGCATCAACTCACATTATGCAAAAGAAGTAAAGTTGTTCCATATGATATATTGATATTAGTGATGATTATACAGTAGAACATGTTTGAAAAATCATAATTCTGTGACACTAGTAATATATGCTGTACTCCACCAATCAGACATCAGATGATGCATAATCATTTTATTCTAAATTAACAATGATTGCTCCATGAACTTAATTGCAGAAACATTCTGACAAAGGAATCTACATTTTTCAGTGACTTGCAAATTTTTAAAGTCAATAACCATATATTGCTTGCAGACATGTTTGAAATTAAGTGAATGTTTTGCAGTTGTATGTAGTGACAAAGCAAGATTTCAAAAAGTAATTCATAAATTTTTTGCTACTATCATGGAGTAGATTGAAGGCAAGATATTTTTGGCTCCAAGATGGCAAAATGCTCAAATATATATGCGTGTGACTTCTCTCATTGATTTCAAAAGGAACTACTCCAAAAATAAAAGAAGTTTCATGGTCTATTTAGTCCAGTATGCTGCCTCAGCCAGCAACCAGCACCCCATACTTTAGATGTAGAGGTAAAAAACTCTTCAATAAAAATGTGCATGTACTTACTGGTAAGCACATGATTACGTGTTCATAGGATTCAGTCCTTAGTTACTTTGCCATGTTGTCTATAAATTATCTTATATTAATATATAAATTTAGTCTACAGTCCTGCCTGCTTTGTTGAAAATCACTGAATAGAATGGATAGTCAAAAAGGTCTGCCACTGTTAAATTAAATTAAGGGGGGTGGGGTTGTAGCTTTGGTAAATAATTCACATTATACCCACATACACTTGCAGAATATAGTTCTTTTGTCAGCAAGTCCTATACTGGTATATACTAAACCAAGGGTGCTCAACCTCCTACCCACAGGCCAGAAGTGGCATCTGAAGGCATCTTCTCCAGCCCACAAAGCTCCCAACAGATCCAGAAATTTGGTGGCAGGGGAGCAGTAGCTATTAATATGGCCACCAAACCCCCCTGCCAAATTCCCAAACCCCAAGCCCCACATGGCAAGTCAGAGCCAGGTCATGCCTTCTAATTCCCCCCACCCCAACTGCAAGGCTAGGTCATAACCTCTTCCCCCCACTTGTGGATTGGGGCTGGCCCACACCCCCTTTCCCCACAGACCCAGGTCAAGCTCCTTTCCCCTGCTGGGCCACATTGAGGCCAGCCTGTCCCTCACCTTCCTGGCTCTCCCACCCCAGCATGGCCAGATGGCACCTGCTGGATTGGAACCACTGGTCAGATCCAGCTCACAACCACTGGTTGGATCTGGCTCACAGACAGACTAGACACTGCCCATCCGGCCTGCCAGGGAAAAAGGCTGAGCACCTTTATACTACACTAAGCAACATGGAAAGGTCTGAAGGGCATTTGTTTCCTGTTACTACACTTTCAAACTTTGCCTCTTAGCGTTGATACCAGAGACGCCAACTGCTAATATAATTTTGGGCGTGCAGAGACCTGCCTTCTGGTAGTTGAACCAAAGCCATCAAACTTGTCCCACAGATGACCAAACAGCTATCAGATTTAATTTAACTGTCATCTGGACTGGATTAGGGACGTTCTCAGAAAGCACTGAGTTGGGGTTCTTGGTTACAAGCAAAATTATTCTTCCTGCTCCCCATGTCACCTTTTCAGGAAATGAAACATTGTAACTCTACAGATGCATTTTCCTTTTTTTCTCTCTCCTTTTTAACTTCTTATTGTTCCTTACCATTCACCCATGAGTGGCATGACTTTATTGCCTACTGGAGTGGAATGAAGAACAACACTGATTTGATGGCACAAAGCAGAAATGAAGGTAAACATTCCATTTTCTACTGCATGGTAGGAAAGAAAGCAGAACTCCTGGGTACTTGTTCCACTCCAGCAGGCAGCAAGAATAATCTAAACATTGAGGCCAATGAGTCCTCTTTGGGTGGCTAAAAAAGAGGTGCTTTTACAATTAAAGATGACTTGATGACTACCACAGAACAATCCTAGGGGAACTCTCTTGCATCTTAAAAAAAAGAAAGCTAAAAGGGGTTAAGTGCTTGTACAGCATCACCATGTTTCACTCGCTTGCAGAATAAGTGTTTGTTAAGCTGCAAACGTAGATAAGCACTAAAAATAAGGTAATGTATGTTTCTTGGAGATAATTTTAGTGAATATAAATGCATCAGCCCATGTTATGCAAAAGGAATAAAATAGTTCCGTATAATATTTGAAAACAGTTTTTATTATTTTTAATAATATTTCAGTAGCATCTAGCAGTCCCAGCAGTGATCAGGAATACTTTGCACAGGGCACTATATGCACAGGCAGCCCCAAAGGGATTATGACCTAAGGTAGGCAAAAAAGGCAAAGGGTGGGGAAAACAGCATTACTATTGCCATTTTATAAATTAGCAGCTGAAGAACAAAAATGTTAAGCAATTTGCCCAAAGTCATGCATCCGAAGTCTGTGGCAGAGACAGGAGACAGCTCGCATTATCTGAGTCCTATTTCATTGTCTTATTACCTAGAAATTCATTTTCATCTGTTTATTTTAACAACTGTGTTTACAGTAGATAGAGAAAATTGTTATTCACAAAAATTCTTAGTTACATATTTATATAGCCACACTCATTTATAAATGTTCACAAACACTTATAAAATGTGTTTGATGGTTTATGACTAGATTTGAAAATGTGTGAAACTCTCAAAGCTCAAATAGTTAAAAGAATATTTGGAAGTGCAGAATAATTGACTTAGTTGGGAGAGAGTTAAAGGGGATGGTTACTTTATTGGGCCATCACCAAAGAAACTAATTTAGCTTAATTAGCATGATAACATTGCCTACTGCTTAATCGAGACATTATTAGAAAAAATTCTGTTTAATAGTGATGCATGCAGCACTTTGCCTGATTGTTATGTTGTGCTTAACCATGCTGTAGATAAATGTGAAATTCTAAATTCCAATTTTGTAGGATGGGCTTTTCAAAATAGCTTAAACGACTTGAGTGCAGTGTGTTTAACATTCGTGGCTGAATTTTGATTTTGATTTTTTTTTGACAAAGAATGCATCCTTGAGAACCCTAAAACAACTTGTGTATTCATTCTGGCTTTGCCTCTCCCCTTTGCCCTGCCCTTTAGGGGAAAAATTCCAAGAACAATGTCTCATTGTGATATTTTCAAAAGACTTAAAAATAGAATTTAAGGACATTTCTGAAAACCTTTTAAAATGTCATAATGTCTATTATGAAAAATATTCATTTTGGACAAAAGAAAATGTTTGTTCAAGGTTGTTTTTTTCTTGGGGGGTGGGGCTTTTTCAGAATTGCTGGCAAACAAACAAACATTGATTCACATAGCTTTATTTAGGTGCACACATGCCATTGAAACTGGATAGGATTTTCTAAGAAATTTAGGCATTTTCAAAATCCCACCCTTAATAATACAGAATCCAGCAACATTGAAGCTTTTAGATAAACTAAGGGTGGGATTGTCTGAAAGAGCCAAACATGCTCTAATCAAAGTGAAAAGCTAAAATTGCTATCGACTTCAGTGGCAGGACAGTTTGTAAGTTAATGCCTACTGCTAAAAATTAAACTACATATATAACAATCTGAGTCAGAAACTGCAAAGTATTTAGTCTAAATGCATTTATACAACGTGAAGACTTTGATTATCAAATGAGGCTAAAGGAGTTTTGTGTCTGTATCCCATGGAATCTTCTTTTGAAAATCCTAGCTGTGAACTCAGAACAAGTTACATAGCTAAATCTAATCAGACATGCCTGTGTTCAAAGGAAGCATCAATTTAACAATACTTAGTTAAGCATTCATAAATAGATTATGAGGAATCTCTGCAAAACTAAACAGCTAATGCAGTCAATGGACATTATTTTCTATAGTTCCTAAGACAACCTTAAAGTCCCTAAAATAACCTTAAAATCCAGAATATGCTAACACTTTAAATTAGACTGGTTCTTTATTCATTAATTGCACTAAAATTCCTATAGATGTATTTATGATATCCACATCAATACTAAATGAGTTCATCATAAATAATGTGATCATAAAGAATACCAAAGGAACAAATAATGATTAGGACATTAGTGTAAAGTGTTAGTGAAAAGGTTAGTGTGCAACTGGACAGTTCATTAACAAAGTCCAAGAGCAACTAATAAAATATGACATAGTTATAAATGCAGATTGCATGAGCAACTAATGTTACAGCTATTAAGCAACAATAAAGAGCTAAACTATCCAGCTGAGGTAAAGTTTGTGTCTTATGTCTAATGAGTGTTGTTGTGAAGTATCAGCATCATTAATCTGAATTCAGTAGGCAACTTCTGTTGCACTATGCTTGCAGTAAGGCAGCTAGGACTCCACAAGATAGACACCCTGGTTTTTGTGGGGGGCTTTGATCTGGGGGGAGGGATGGGAGGAATAATTTTTCCTTGTTTGTATATCTCCTCCTAATACTTATAAGGTCCTGTCACCACAATATCACCACCATAACAGAGCATCCCAAAATATCTCCTTGAGATAGGCTGTTATTTTCATGTTCCTGATAGGGAAATGGGGCACTGAGAGTATTTAGGCTCTTTGCTCCCTCTTGATTTTTCTTGTAAAACTCTGCTTAAAAAAGTTACTTTGAAAAGTCAATCAAATATGCATGCCCAGGGTCACAAAAAAGTTGTGTGACAAAGCAGCAAAATGAACCAGGTCTCTATACTGTCCTGGGTTCATATTCTAACCCCTGGATTTGCATTACATATGAGAAACATCTTTTCCTGACTTAATTAGCCTGTTGATGGACAAAGAGCATATTGGGCATATCTACACATAGCCATATGGTGACATTGATATGGTGCCATACTGTAATACTTCCTTTTGGAAGTACTAAAGCACAGCATAGTAACTGCCCATACTGTGCCATGCACATGGTTAGATTTTGCTGCTATGTTGCCGTAGCAGTGCACTAAAATGGGGGAGGATGCCACTATGGCAATGTAGCTGCTGATCACGTGTAGGTCCACATGATTGCTATGTTGCCATAGCATGCTGCACGGCAATGTAATACATCATTATAGCAATGTAGGGTAACACGTAGACATGCCCTTTCTCTCCCAGAAAGGGCTACCGATGAATCAGAAAGCCATTCCTGAAATTAAAAATGGCAATGCTGCCTGACAGAGCCCTGACACCCTGTACGTGTCACCAGATAGAAAAAGACAGAATTTCTTACCTGTAAAATGTTTTCTTCCATCTGCCTATGCAGCACTTCTCCTCCCACAGGTTGCAATCTGCTCCTAGTTTTCTCCTTCAGTTCTGCAGAGGACTAAATTCCATCTGCAAAGTCAAAGCTATGTGCCAAAGGATAAAAAGGGGGGTTGCATGAGGTTCAATGCACAATTTGATTCCCGCATGCATTGCCTCAAACAGAACTAATCAGTGCACCTACTTTGTTTTGAGATGTCTTCAAATCCTGTCCTCATACAGAAAAGTCACTCAACCATGGAGTATTTCTGAGGACTTCCACACCAAAATATTAAATTCAAGAAATGTAAAGTACAATGTTAATCAAAAGCCCTATCTGTCTAGACACTTGGATGGTGCTTATCTGTGCACCTCCTAAATATGTAAAAATATAAATAAAAACAATCTAATGCTTCATATCACTAGGTTCAATAAACATAGGCATATATAAATGAGAAGAATTACGCAAGGAACTTTATTGTGGAACAGTAGGCAATTGCTGCAGACCTTTGATCTCTCTCATTCTCTCTTTATCTAGGTAGCTTCTCTCCAACTGAAGGATGATCTTCCAATTCCCAACTCCTCAGCCTTCTGTTAGGGACCATCTCAAAATTATAACTTCTGTCACTACATCTTCCCTCTTAAGAACAGCTACAGAAATCAAGTAATGCAGAAATTGATTAGCACCTATCTATAGAGGAGAAGTTACTAACATGTCTCTCTGGAATGAGTCTTTACCACTCATTTTCCTATTCCCCCTTTTTAGCAGCTCTTTTAACAAGTCTCTGTGACTCTTTTAAGAGGTTTCTCTTTCTTCTTAGCCCAATGAAGTATCAGATCCATTTTCTAATTTGTTTTTAGTGAGAAGAGTTTCCTCCAAGTTGTGATAGACTTGAGTCCTTACACTGGGATCCAACTGACTTGCAGTTTTGGCAGCTGTGTTTTTGCAGGTTCATTAGGTACAGACCACAGGTGATTTTTCTTTTTTTGAGTGATAAATATTTGCATTTGTGTCAGTAAGTACATTTCTTTCTATAAGGACATGGTTCCTGCTTGTGTTCTAGAACAATTGGTTTTTTCCTAAGTATATTGTCCAAGTGTGTGCTATGATGGCCCAGTGGATCATCATGAGGCATGAATGTTGCGTCTTCTTGTACTGCAAGCACAGACTTACCTAAATTCAGTTTCTCTCAGGCTGCCAGATCCAAAATTGATGTCACCTTCCAAAGTACCACAACGGACAGAAGTTTGAATACTCTATTTTTATGTTGGATGCTAGCAATGTATCTCGCCTTCACTGGTGTGTTTGTTCCTGAATAGCCAGTTATTTCGACATGTGTTGGAGTTGCTTTTTGTCTCAATTTTAATTTTTTATATTCATAATCTGGCAAAATACTAACTTGAGCTCCACCATCCAATTTAAATTAAACCACTGTTTGTTGCACTTCCAAGTGTACAAAATCTATTCCATTGATTGTTCTGGATTCTACCATATCTGTATAAAATTCTTCTGGTATGCTGTCAACTGCATGCACTTGAGACTTCTGTGTTTGAGATCTGCAGCCCTTGCCAAAATGGTTTCTCTTCTTCCAGTTAAAAAAGAGCTTTCTAAAAGCAGCACAATATTTGGGGCCATATTGTTTTCCATATTTGATGCAAGCCAACACTTTTGCCATCTCTCCCTTAGTATTCTCCTTGCCAATGGAAAATTCCATTGTGAGGAAGCTTTTTTTGGCCATATTCTTTCATGCCAACTGCATAGACAACCCCTTTTGTTGCATCCAGCTTCACAGCCTAGGTCTTTGCAGTTTCTGCTGCCCTATACATTTGGATAGTCTTTTTCTAGGGACAAGATTCACACAATAGTTTTTCTTTTAATTTAGTGTCTGCAACTGCACAAATAATCTTATCTTTAATCAGAGATTCTGACAAGTTCCCAAAAGCACAGTTCTTACTCAGTCTCTATAGTTCAGTGATGTACTGATCTCTATTTTTCTCCTATTTGTACATTAAAAAAAAATATTTTTCAAGGGTCTCATTCTTTTTTTGGCATGCAGTACTCATAAAACTTGGACAGTATTACAGTTAACTGAATATTCTGGCCTTCTGCAAAGGTAAGGGTATAAACATCCTGGGCTTTCTGCTGCACAACATGCAAGAAGATAAATGATTTGCTTTGTCAGGTTTTTTTTCTGCCGGTGTGGCTGCAAGGAACCACTCGGACCTGTGCCTGAATGCCCTCCAGTTCTCTGCTATATTGTCCAACAGTAGAAGGGCAGGTGGAGGTTGCAGCACTTTCATGACAAACTGTACTTAAACTATACCTGTGTAGGAAGATCACCTATGGTGACCCTGGTCCTTCCACACATCTGCATTTCTCCACTTGCTCTCAGGTTTCAACTTCTTCAGTTTGGATCTCAAATATTTTCAAGTTCTGTCTCATTCACCAATTCTGACACCAAGTGGTGATACTGGATTCAATAAACACAGGCATATGTGAATTACAAGAACTAGACAATGAAATGTAGTGTGGGGCAATGGGCAACCTCTGCAGAACCTTTGTCTCTAACTCTCTAGTTCTGTGCTTGCTCTCTAATAGAGGGACCATCTCTAAATTCCCCACTGCCTCAGTATTCTGTTTGGGAGCGTCTGTAAATTATAACTTCTATAATTACATGGTTTTCCTTCCTAGGAAGATTTTCAAAATATCCGAATGTTTCATTTTCTTAATGAATCATTTCTATTTTTCCATTTCAGAATGATATTTTGAAAATAAACTTGCATCAATTTCATAAAAAGGGGTTAAAAACTTAGAAATATCAAAACAAAATGTCTTATTCCAGGTGGAATAAAACCTCTTGGTTGCACCAGGACAATATTCTATTTCTTTTCATTTTGCTAAGAAATTGAGATGACCTGAAATGATTTTCTTCTAATGTTTAAGTTTGATCAGTAAAGCAAAAAAAAAAATGAATTCATATAATTGTAATGCTATTAACAAATACAGGTCAGAAAATCCAATTAAAAAATTAGATAGATGACTAATGAATAATAGAAATTCAACAGCATATAAATTTCCTGAAAAAATGGACAAATGCTTTCTGTACAGTTAAAATGTGCAGAAGGAAAAGGTGCCTCCTGTATTCCTTGTTTGAATTTTACAAACAACATAATATACTAGTAAAAGTGACATTTTCCCCACATGACAAAATCTAAGTGCAAAGAGAACTCAGCCATATGGTCCCTCACTTTTTTGAAAGGTACATATACAATCCTGGCTTGGAATAGTTAATACATAATAATCCTACAAATGTAGGATACATCATCATAATTAGATCTATCTACTTATCTTTAAATAGGGAATATTATGCACATGGCAAGATTTTGAAAGTTTTGAAGGAACTAAAAGACATAGCTGTTATGCTGGCTGTCTCTGCAAAGACTAGGGCTAAGTGCAGACATTCAGGGAGGTTAGGGAAAGGTTAGGTTCTGTTAAAATGACTACCCAATTTCAGGTAAGGATGACGGAACTAGCAGGGGAGGGGTTGAGGGGTAGGGGAGCAAATAGGCTCAGGGGGGATCAGAGGTTCATAGAAGGATGGGAGTAGGCGTGATCCATAGGGGGAGGGAGGGTAGGTGGGATCTGCAGGGGAACAAGTGTGCAAACATGATCCATGGGTGGATGGGGGTACAGGCATGATCTGCATGGGAATGTGGGGGAATTTGTGGTCTGTGAGAGGGCTCAGGAGGGGGAATCAGGGGGACAGGCAGAATCCACAGGAGTGATTGAGGGACAAGTGGGATCCACAGGGGGTTGCTGGGGTCCAGGGGCTATACCCCCAGCAAACGTACTCCCCATCTCTCCCCCCACCAATACTTACTGTCTTGGTTCCTGACATCTGAATGCTGATAAAAACAGTACCCAGAGCATTTTGCATTGTAGGGAGTTCAGGGGTTGGCGGGGGGAGAGGGGGAGTTGGCTGCTCCATCCAGAGGAGAGGCCAGGGGGCTAAAAATAGCCTGGTACAAGTAGGCAAAGTGCAGCTCTAGGGCTGGGGCAAGTGGCTGGGCTTTCTCAGCCCCAGAGCTGAGCAGGTAACTGTACTGAAGTTCCACGCACCAGTCCAATGTTGATTGATTAAATTTGAGTGTACATCAATTCAGGTCTAATTTTAGACTGGTTTGTGTGCATGGAACTTCTGTACAGTTATGGGTTTATATTGATTTCTGATCATTTAAACAGGGTCTAAGTGCAAGGTCTGCACCCAGATAAACTAAGCAAGATTGGGTGGCCATTTTTAACCCAATCTAACTTCCCCTAACCCACGCAAATGTCTGCACTTAGCTTATTTTGACCAATTACAAAATAAACATAGTGTTAAAATATTGACTTCGCATTAGTGGGCAAATTTCCTGCTAGACTGCAGCCTATGTACCCGTAGGGGAGCACACTACAGAATAAGTCATTTATTTTCCTTGTTGTTTGCTTGAAATTTTTGGCCTTGCTTGCATGTGGTGATGTGGCTAATTTTTAGGGAGGGCATCGACATGGCCCATATTTGGTTGTTATTAACATTATTCTTACACTGAATGAAAAGCCATTGCTTAGCCTTGTAAAGTTTCCTGCTCTGAAACAAGTGGGTAATAAACTAAAGCATTTTTGTTACTTCATGGGGTAAGGATGAAGTAAGATTTCATATGACTGTCAATAGCATCTGATGAAGCAAGTTGTTGCTTATGAAAGCTTATGCAGCTTCGATTTAGCTAGTGTGTATGATGCAACTCTAACCTTCCTTCTGCCTGAATCCAAACTAAACACAGCTAACTACTTCTCTCTCTGTCAACCCAAAATCAAGTAAAGATGTTCTTTATGTGGCCATCATTTAAAAAGAATTCATTGCCAGCTTTTGAAGTGCTCAGCACCTGTAACTGCATCAGATTTTCAAGAGAGCTCAGTACCCAGTATCTAAAAGGGAGCTGAAATCTCTTGATAATTTAGGCTACATGAACCTGAACAGTTAAAGCGCCGCAGTTCTGAACTTCTTTGCAAACAAAAAACTGGATAACAAAGAATCTTTGTGTGAAGATATTTGTGCAGCTCATGCTCTAATATATAATCAGAGCTTTTGTTCCATGGCTTGCACATCCAAATTAATTAGAAATTTATATGACCAGAAGTTCAGTTCAGCTTGCATTTAAGGCAGAGGCCATTATTGTTCATGTATTTGCTGTCTTCGTCATGGAACAATTATCTGCCCATTTAGAAAATGCAAAATTTGTTTCTATTTTAATAGATGCTTCAAACCATAAAAAAATATCAAACTGCGTCTTATTGTAGTGTGCTTAAAAACCTCCTCGAGGAAAACAAAATGCTCAGCTGCTCTTGCACTTTGAGTGACACTCCTGATTGTCTTTCTAGCAGGGCATATGTCAAGCTTTAGTGAAAAGTAACAGACTGATGACATTGGGAGAAGGAAAACTAACCTGGCACTGTGGGTGGCAGTAAAAATACCTGAATGCTAGATAAGCTAAGGATAGGGACAATAATAAAAAAGGGCAAGGATCCAGGGGATAGGAGGTGAATAAAAAGATGCTACTGTTTGTTTGTTTTTTAATTCCTCTACATTTAAGAAGTTTCTATGTTCTTGTTAGTTGAATTCAATCATGTTTTTGTTACAGATGATTGAATAGTTTTGCAACCACTCCACATTATGCCCAATACATTTTCATGTATGATGACAGTTTTACCTGCTTCTTAAAGTCAGTATCAATACATTAGTGTCAGAGTACATCAGTGATAAGGAGTTACTTTACTTTTTGCCTGTACACTGAGTTGGACAAAGGCAAGATTTTTAAGCCATAGCAATGCATGTGATTTATAACAGTGGCTGTTATAGAAAGAAAACAGGTACTGTGACTTCAAACCCTATGTGCAAAATAGCTTTAAAAAAATATGTCAGCTTCCCCTGTTGTTACCTACTTGCTAAACTTCAGGTGATCTAACCAGGGCTATCGACATCAGGTGTTTATGCTCCTCTTACACCTACTCTTCAGAAATTCAATCACAGCATGTCATCAGCACCAGGCATACACTCGACCTGCCTCCCCCACAAACGTATGTCTGTCAAGAAAGAAGTAACCCGTACGTTTTTAAACAAGGGCACACCTTTACAACAAAATCCCAGTTATCGCTAGCCCTCTTACTAAAGTGCTTAAGGACTGACCAAACACCATCTTGAGCCTCAAACTATTATTCACAGATAAAAATGGTACTTCTATACAAGTGCATATAGACAATTGGTTCAGGCTTGACAGAGAGTACAACCTAGTGAGTTTTCAGCAACACTGTTTGTTGTCTAGGTTAGTGATTCCCAGCCAGGGTTTCCTGGGATTCTTTCAAGGGTAGAGCAGGGTCCCACTCAATATTAGCGCTGTTATGTGGGCAAAAACCTGCCCACGATTCACAGGATAAACCCAGAGATTTTTAAATAGGAATCCAGTGTCAAAAACTTTCTGCCCTGTTGTGGGCTCTGTGCATTCTTTGCAACAGAAGAATTATTCTACTGTTGTCCATAGTCAAAAAATGAGAGAAAATTAAGAGCTGGGATTTCTGGAGGGGTGCCTTGAGTCTAAAAATGTTGAGACCCACTGTTCTAGGTGTTTGTGGGCTTCTCTTATTGACTACTGACCCCGCCCACACCTGGGCTTTAGCTAGTAGGATTCTAATAGGATCACATACTGCAGAAATAGGGGATAACCAACTACTGCCATTATATCTAACGTAGTATAGACCAGCAGTTCATACTTCCTATCACGTAGAAAGGATTCCTCACTTTAATTTGAATCCACTTATTTTAACCTAGCAAAATCCCTAGAATTTAACCTAGAATAATCCAATTCAGAGTGCAGGCACGAGTCACTAGGACCCAACTGCCACTGCCACTTCTCCCCACATCTCACCTGCAGTGTAGTATGCCAAAAGCCCCCTCTGCCAAAGGCCATGCCATCTAATGGTGGTATGGAAAAGGCAGTGTTTTCCCTCGGCTGAGCCCCTATGGCATGGAGCAAAGATAGCTCCCCCTCTGCCTGAGCCCCAGGCAGATGGCTACCTGAGCCACAGGCACAGTGAATGGAGACCCCTGCTGCCAAAGGCTGCTGAAGGCCATAGGTGGCCAATCCCTGGTCTTGATTACGGCTTTTTGCCTCAAACCATACAGAAATATCATAAGTCTTCCTAACATCATTCAGGAACTCTATAAGAGACAAAGTTCTTAAAGGCAGCTTTAAAGTGTCTTGACCATGCAACCATTCTCTTTCTGCTTGCTATCTCCTCATTTACTCTATGTCTTCTAACATCTGTAGTGAGAAAGACACAGATCCTACAGCCAAGACTCATTTCCAGAGTAGACAATCGGATGTACTGAATGAGTCTGTGGTTATCCATGTGTGAGGAAAAACAGTGATGATATAATTCAGAGCTGTCCAGCTTAAGTGGCTGGGTCATCACTAAGGCAGCCTTCATACTCCGTGAGAAACATGACGAAAAGACAATGGGAGACTTTGCCAGCAGGATTCATAGATGGGAGAAGAAATGACTCAGGAATCCTTGGTACCATTCCAGTACACTCTAGTGGGTGCAAACACTTTTTCCTATGCCTCTCAGACGTGTCTAATCTGCCCTGTCCCTTCTTCACCTTCTGTTCCCTGTCTGTTCCATTTCCTCTTTCTGAACCCATGCCAGTCTCAATTAGTTAGGATTCTTTTATCCATCCTGCTTTCAGTCTTCTACCCCAGCAAATCCTAGACCCATCCATTCGGATTCCCCATCAGTTTCCTACTGAGTGCAGTCACTGGACCCTTGTCTACCCAGTTCCAGTTTCTGCCTCCCAGATCCTCCTCATCCAGACTTTTAGGTAGGCTGTACTCTATCAGATCCCAATTGTAGTCTCTCTTCAAAAGTTTCTTATCTGAGTTCATTGTTCACAAGGTCCCTTATAAGTTCATTTTTGCCCAGCCAATGCCAGTTCATCTCCATCCATGTTCCTCCTCAGATCTGTTTTTCCTTTTTGCTTGCACCAATTTTCCTCAGGCATAAACCTCACTGGGGGTGATAGGTGGCGGTGCTCTCTGCCCCAGCTTCTGCTTTTATTTCTCAAGTGCCCCCCCAACACACTCCCATAGCATTGGCTTCCATGTTCCCCTCATTTCTCTCTGTGGCTGTTCTTTTACACCTGCCTAGCTCCTAGTCCCAGGTTCTTTGTCCAGCTAATTTCAGTCTGACTTCCAACTCCAACTCTGGCCTTCATTTCTCCTCTCTAGTTCTTTCCCCTAAATTTCAGTTCATATCACATTTGGCAAAGATATATGTGACTGAATACAGAATGTTATCATGGCAGGCATTAGACAGCCTTTGGTTGTGATCTTCCAAGAATCATAACTTTGATGTGGTGGAGAGGCTTGCATGCTGATGTGACGGGCTAGCTGGCAATGACTTAGCCCAGGGGTTTTGAAAAGGTAAAAGATGATTGGAGGACTTGGGATTCCCTTTCCTCACCAATCAGGCCCCAGAGACTCACCCCTCATGTCCCCTGATTGGCCCCTTGGGTCACCTGGAGGGGGATAAAAGGGGCAGTGCAGCTGACTCAGAGGAGACCAGCAACGGACCACAGGGAAGGAGTTTCAAAGAGCTGGCAAGAGCTGGGCCAGTGGGGCGGGAGCAGTTGTCCAAGAAGCACCTGAAGCAGTGGGACCCACAGGCAGCAGTTGGACCCTCAGCAGCACGGCGTGTGACCGGCAGGAGAGGCTCCCCACTGGGCTCCAGGATTGCCTATGAGAGGCTGCAGCCAGCAGGAGAGGCTCCCCTGCTCCAGCAAGGATCTGAGCAGCGACCTGAGAGGTTCCCAGTGCTGCCTCCAGCTCCTCCAATAAGAGGCCAGGCAGCTCCATGTGAGGCCAGGGCTCCAGGAAGGTCAAGACCCCTAGCAGCTTAGAGTAGTACCAGCACTGGTGGTTGTGTGGTACAGGTTTCTGCCCACCCTGTGGGAGCTCTCAGTTCAAGTCCAAGTTGGGGTGAGTGAAGTAACAGGGAGAAATTCTAGTTGCAGTGGAAAGGGGCCATTGTGTTTTCTGCCTTTGTCCCCCACCAGGTACCTAGGCCCTATATTCCTTGTTATTTGATGTTTTGTATTTTGTGCCATTTATATTTCACAAACCAGTATTCTTTTTTCTGCTGTTTGTGTTTTATATTTTGTTAACCCTGTCTTTTGTCAACTGGATGAATATGCCTATGATTGTAAGTGTCTAACCTTTGTTGAATCCTGCCCCCTTGGGGCATTTTAGTATCCCCTATACCCACTGGTTTATACTGGTTATTGTGGGGGCCGAGGGGGGAATCGAGGATCAGGAGTCCTTGGGAACACTAGCTGGGGTTGCGGCTGCGATCCCGGAACGGGAAGATGGGGATTCTCTATCACCGGAGCGGAATTAGGCACAGACGGGACACGTATCAGTTGGAAAAACAGAGATAGCTTTACTTACACTGTAGAGTCGTATACAGTGCAGGCAATCGTAGTTGCAACAGTTCTATTCTCTAATCACTAATCGGGGAGCTCTTGTAGACCGGGTAGCTCGGGTCTAACTCGGGCATGCAACACGGAGGATACGTCGCAAGGCTTCGCCGACAGGGAGTCGTCGGCAGGTGATCAAGCTGCCGGAGTTCCACTCCAGGGGGAATCATGGAGTTCTCCAACTAGGGCGGAAACGCCCCTAACCTTTTATACAGCTAGCAAGCCAATTGCCAGCTGCCACGTGGGAATAATTTAACATTGGCTAATCGTATTATGCAAATCTGCATTTCCTCGGTGGGAACTCTATCCGCGCCGGAACTCTTCACCATGCCGAGACTTCCCCTGCCTTACCGTGCCTTGTGCTGGAAAGTTCCACTGTGTCGAGGCACTGATCCAAATCAGCTCTGACAGTTATGTTCCCAGTACTGTTCCCTCATTAAAAGGTATATGGTTAAGTCCCCATTGGTGATCTGGCTCTGCTCTAAGGGGGAGGAGAGTCCCTACACCTCCCACAGTGCTTGTGCACCTGCTTTGATCCCTTCAATTGGAGAGGGGGTACCTCTTGGAGTACTGCCCGGGTTACACTACCAGTGACTGAGGAAGATGCCATCTGGGGTTTTGTAGTCCTAGAAGGATCTCCTATGATGGCAAAATCCAGAGCAAGGTTTCTGAACTAAGAGCAAATTAAAAATAAAAGCCTTCAATGGTGGAGCAGGTAGATGAAGGAAAAACAACCTTCAAAATGGCTGCAAAGACAGATGAAGAATTCAGCAGAATGGAACCCTCCAGTCTTCCAGATTTTCCTTGCCATCAGATTAACACTTCCTTCCCTCAAAGTATCACATGGTTTCTGATGTGCAATGGTATCCCCCCCATTGAAAGAAGGCACACAAAGCCATCTTCCTTCAATAGCAAATCCTACAATGATGAGCATATGGCAATGGGGCAAATGCTAAGTGATTACCAGAAGTCCCTACTCACAGACCTACATAGAGGCAATGATTGTATTATGGATGTTTTCTATCTGGAACTTAGACAGTTGTGCAATTTGGCAGCTACAATCATAACTGAACAGGCCTATTTAAGATCCACTCCACTCATCCCTTGTGAGGAGGGGCTAGAAAAGGTAACCTAAACATACCCTTTCTCATTTTACCTGACTGGAAAACCACGTCCAATGGGACCACTCTAACTGCAGTCCAAATCAAGTAATATAGTTTGTAGCCTGAGTAGACAACCCTAACAGTGACCAACCAAAGTAAAGGACAACACTTGTAGCCAGAGAATTTGCATGATTTGATTCTGACATAGCTGCACTTAATGAAACCAGATGTGTAGGAGAGGGGCAGCTCATAGAACATGCCATGGTGGTGCCTACACATTTTTTTTAAAAGAACAGCTGAAAAAGACAAACACATCTACAGCATTGGTTTTGCTCTCTAAGTCAAGATTGTTACTCATATGTCAGAATGTATGGTTGGCATCAATGAGTGTTTCATGACCCTTCATCTTTAACTGACCAATGGACAACATGCAACAGTCATCATATGCCCCAACCCTTGATGCAAATGACAACACAAAATAAGAATTATATCCTAAACATAACCAAGTCTTGTTATCTGTCCCCAAAGAAAAGATAGCCCTTCAATCCTAGAGTAGGACTCTGAGCTATGGAAAGAAAAGGGTGGGGAAAGTCAATTCAAACAGAATTCTTCTCCTGAGCAAGTGTTCAGAACATGATCTCATCATCATGAACTCCTTATTCTGCCAAAGCAACAGATGGAAGACATCATGGATGCACCTCCGCTCAAAACACTGACACCTGATTGACTACATCAAAGTACATGCCAAGGACCATCACAACATCTGTATCACCAGAGCTGTGACCAGGATACACAATTGCTGGATGGATCATCATTTGATAAGTTCAATCATGCCCATTAGTATTACGCCAAACTAGCATAAACAAAAGAAGCAAGCAAAGAAGAGGTTCAATATTGAGTGCTTGAACAACCCTGCTAACAGCTATTGATCACTGAAAGAACCTCAAGAATGGCATCCATGAGGTGTTCAAAGAGTCGCTAGGCTCTCCATAAAGAAACATCAGGATGGGTTTAATAAGAATGATAGGAAAAATAATTTCAATTAAGGTGGATCCACAGACGTAGAGAACCCTTGAAACCTATTAAGCAAAAGAACAACAACAAAACATGTGGCCCTGATGGAATAACAGCTGAAATTTATAAGCAAGGTGGAAAAAAGCTCTCTCTCCAATTACATGTCATTATTATGAAAATCTGGAAACATGAACAGATTCCTAGTGATTTGAGAGATGCCAGAATCATTACCATATTCAAGAAAGGAGACAGATTGGATTGCAGCAATCAACATATTATCGCATTCCTGTCCATAACTGGGAAGATCCTTGTCCACATTCTCCCCAGTAGACTCACTTTCCTCACTGAGGAGATTGCATCCAAGTCCCATGTGGTTTTGGACCACTCAGAGGTACAATAGATATGATCTTTGTTGCTAGACAGCTGGAGAAGTGTTGCAAGCAACACTGAGATCTTTACTTGGCCTTCATTGACCTAAGGCCTTTGATTCAATCAACAGAAAAAGAGATGAACTCCCTATGGAAGATCCAGATAAGATTTGCATGCCCACCAAAATTTGCAACCGTTATCAGACCTTTTCACAATGATATGACAGGAACCATCCTAGGCAATGGCTCACTATTAGAACTGGAGTCAAGCAAGGATGTGTGATTGCACCAACATTCTTTTCGATCTATATTGTAGCTATTCCACAGTTCATTGCTGACTTCTATCTGGAGTTGGCATCCAGTATTTCATGTATGGGCATCTCTGTAATATCAACCAGTTATTTTCCAAATCCAAAATAACCAACACTTCTGTTACTGATTTTCACTATATTGACCGTTGCATTGTGTGTGCCCACTCAGTTAAAGAACTCCAGGTCCCTCTTATTTGCTTCTGTGACGTGCATGAAATGCTTGCACTCACTGTCAACATCCTGAAAACAAGTTCCTTTACCAACCCACACTCACCAACTAGCCATTCCTCCACATATTACAATTAGAAGGCAATCCTTGGAGAATGTTGAGCAATTCCCCTACCTGTATAGACACCTGTTCCAAAAAGTCAACATGGATGATGGTATACAACACCAGATAAATTCTGCCACCACTACTTTTGGTCTGAAACTGTGTCTTTGCTGATCATGATGTCAGGACCCAAACCAAACTTCTCACCTACTGGGCTGTTTTCATCCATACCATATTGATGGGTGTGAAATTTGGATGAAATACTGGAAACACATGGCTTTGGAATGTTACCATCAGTGATGTCTTCAGGAGATTCTTTATATCCACTGGAAGGACAGAAGAACAAATGCCAACATTTGAGCTCAAGCAAATACCACCAACTTTGAAGCCGGTTTTATACAGCACCAGATCCATTGGACAGAACAAGTCATAAGAATGCCTGACAACCATTTCCCATTACAGGTCCTATTCTTCCAGCTAACTGATGCTCTCTGCTCTAAAGGTGGGTAAAAGAAGAGATTCAAGGACACCTTGAAAGCCAATCTGAAGAAATGAAAATTAACATCAATACATGGGAGACTAAGGCACTGAATCATCCCCAGTGGTGCCATGATGTATAACAAGGCATCAGTCATTTCAAGCAAACTCACCCCCCTGTGGAGGCAGAGAAATGAGAGAGACAAAAGGAAATATTTGTGACCCAACATCATCACAGGGATCTACTCTTTTCTCCTGGAACTATTTACTATGTCTACAATCCAACGCACAGATTTCGATTTGGCCTCCTCAATCATCTGTAGACTCACTGATAACTTCCCTATTTACTATCATCCTTGTATCAAAAGATTATGACAGGAATGTAAGGAGGGTTTCCTCTGGCTATTTGGCAGAGTTGCTGCCCCAGCTTCTCATCCCCTTGCACTGCTCCACTATTTCCAGAGGTTCAACAAATGTTACCCAAACTCACACACACACACATCCAGGCCAAGGAGAAGGCATTAGTGAACAACTGTAGATCAAGTGTGGAGAAAACCAACTTTACAGCTTCTGCTCTTGTGTTAACCTTCTGTCAGAACTCCTTCCA
>NW_005842784.1:489955-490554 GCF_000455745.1 Alligator sinensis | reverse complement strand
CTGCTGAACTGACTGAAGGGGAAAATCTGGTGGGGTATATTTATGCCAAATTTGTCTCTCAGCAATACACAGTAGAAATATTGTTTTACATTGCTCATTTTGGGCCTGATCCCACAACACATTGTTTATTTTTAGGCTTTTCTACAGTGCTTTTCCCAGGGTTTTTGAGTTTCACACAAATGTATCCTTGCAAGACCCCTGTCTACCTATCTGAAGTACTTATTCAGTCCCCGTCATTTTTTTTCTCAGCACTCCACCCTCCTCAGTGAGTTTAATCTCACAACAACATCCCTGTGATATAGGAAAACATTCCTATATGTATGATAGAAATGGAGAAAGTAAAAATAGAGGCTGAACAAGGAATTTATCCCATCTCTTGAGCCCACAGACATTTGTTGTATAACTTTCTCTTCTTTTCTGATGGGACTACTCATATGGGCCAAGAATAGTTGATTGAATATGGGTAGAATTTTGTCTTGTATGTGTGAACTAGAAAAGGCTCTGATTATGCATACACATGTGAGTAACTTGAGTTCAGTTGGACCACATACACACATATATTTGTGAAGAATTAAAAGCTTACATTAAATAGCCCAATA
>NW_005842784.1:484040-489924 GCF_000455745.1 Alligator sinensis | reverse complement strand
AAAGACGTAATTTTTTAAGAGGTTTCCCTCTTTTTGGAAAGTAGAGGTAGATTTTCATTGGTATTTCTCTTCCAAAAAGGATATTATTTTTTATAACAGTGTGCAAAAATAAAAATTGAAACAGCAAAAGCAGGCTATCACAATGATAGTCCATAATCCTATAGTTATTATATTTCTTATGGCATACAACACCCACAACTTCCAGAAACAAAGAGTTAAAAAAAACCCCAGCAACTCTACTTCATATTATTAAACCTAGGAAATTAACAAAAGCAAGCCTCAAACACAGGCATTTATTAACATGTAAATGGACTGAGTCAGCAATTAGTCAACACTCAGTATAATTGAATAGAATATAGTAATTAAGTCACCATTTAATTATTGCCATTTAGTTTAAGGTAAATATTTACTATAACCAGATTCTTCACTTGACTTACACATAGAGCAATAGCATCTCCAGGAAGGTTCTGAATCAAAGTTTTCCTGGAACTTTAGAAATCTATATTCCCACTCTTATTCATCTGTATCTTTTGGACTTGAGCATGCCATTCAGTTATAGACAAGACTTCCAAGCTGACAGCAAAATAGGGGCCATATTATAAAAAATATGTCTTAATAATGTAAATCAGAAATGTACACTGTGTACCCATGTGAAAATTCTTCATACATCTGGTTTTTATTTGTCCTATTGCCCTTAGATAGATATATGTTTTATACTAGGTTTGTTGAATATTACTGCAGAATTCTTCTTTCTGTGTTTTTGGGTCTTGTCTAATGACCTGGTGTTTGTTTATAGTGTGTTGAATCATATAAAATCCTTTTCTGACCACACTTATACACTAACTAGATTTTTCTGAAGTGTATTTCTCAGCTCTTGATACTATTAACTTCCAGCCTGTACTACCAGTGACAAACATCACCATCATCCCTGATTATGTGAGAGGTATCTAGCCTATAATACCCAAACTGGAAAAAAAATCAGTGGTAATATGACTCATCCTTGCAATGTGCTGCTCGTCACCACGCTATGCCAAACTGTTTCCAGTCAAAGGAACACATGGATATCCAGCACAGTCTTTTATCTCCTCAGTTAACACCCTCAACTCCTAGCACAGGAACACACACCATGCTTACTGACCATGTAGATTAGTCTTTGTTCTTGTTGATGATTACTGTGCAGACAACACACTCACTCGGCTGCCTAGAGAAATTGCGTACAAACAAAGCTATGTGAAGATAAGTAAAATATTGTTGGATAGAGCCTTAGGAGATAGAAGAACATTATTTTAAATTATCTAGAACATAAAAACAAAGGCAGGATTTGGCAACCTTGCAGCAAAAACCTCAAAACCACTTATTCCTTTTAAATAAAAACAAAAATGAGAAACAGTAACTATTAGAAATCCCACCTGGTGCTTTTTCTGTGTTAATGATGCTTCTTAAATTGCATGTGGGTAAATGGTAATTCTGTCTCACACCATTAAAAACTAATGGAACCCTTGATGATAAGAAATGCCATAGCTAGCTTGTTGGAAAACGTTTAATTAATAAAGTAATAAAATTATTGTAAACTAGTGCAGTTTCTCAGAGAATTCAGTGGCATATAAAACAGATAAAACATCCTTGAGAGTTGGTACAAGAAATAAATGCTACTATATAAAGAAGAACATTATGAAGTTAAACTAGTATGTGTCAGACAGAATTAAAATCAGTTAAGATATTAATGAAGCATCTAGATTATTCTTATGTGAGAAAGGTTAGAAAAATGGAACGAATGCAGGATCGTATCACCAAAATTGAATTTTATTTTAAATCTAAATCTGGAATGGAATGTGACTGTTTATAAGAGTTACAACTGCTTAAAACCTTTATATATTAAAACGTTTTTTTTTATTCTTGGCTCAATTCAAAGTTCACTAAAACTGGTAGGAAGCTTTCCAGTGGCTTAACTTTCTTTTCCTCTCTGATTTATTACTGGGTTGTGAAGCAGGTGCTACCTACCTATAACATTAAAGAAAGCCTCCTCACTGTGGAGCATATCATCACTTTCTATAAAATAAAAGAATTACTTAAATAAGAGTGGTAGGTCTAATGGTGCATTCCCATGCTCTGTCTCCTAAAGTGAATTATTCTTTACAGCATTTGGTTCAACTTTAAATTATACTACAAATGACAGGGCTTGCATCATAGTGATTGGTGCTACTGTTGTTATTACTTAACTTTTATATTGCATGATATAGAGACCTCTGTGAGGTTCAGATCCAGATAAGCCATGCAATATACAGATAGCTGGAATGACACATATACTGCCCCACAGATTATATTAATCTACAGCCTATGGGTCTCAGGGCAAAGACATTTTTCTTGATCATTTCTCTAGATTTACCATTTTTATTCCCAGGGTCCTTGTACATACTTTATACCCATAGGCCACGGACATATGGACAGTTATCTCAGGTGAACCCTGGTTTGTAAGCAGAGAAATAAAAAGTTGTGGTACATGATGCAACCCTCAGAACCAAGGAAAGTCTGTCCTAACCAAAGACATTTTACCCCATTTCCAATTCTGAGTAATTTCTTTCTGGGACAAGGCAGTTTCTTCTCAGCATAGCTGTTCATTGTCTTGTTACCTCCAAGGCTTTTGCCTTAAGGTTCCTTGTCTCAGAGGCAACTGTTTTCATGTAGCCATGGCCTTAAGGATTACTCAGACTTGATTTTGATCAAACTACACAGATATGTTGGGGGTGGATGGGGCGGGGGGGAGGGCTCTCTTCAGTGTTTTAAATCTCATTAATCCTCATTCAGCCACACATCTGCATCCTCTTTAATTTGTTGATGCCTCTATGGTTTTGACATACTGAGCAGTGAATACAGGGATCTAGATACTGTTTCATCAGTACTGGTTAGGGAACAGTCCATCATCTCCAAGAAGGGGGAAAGGACGATTCTGGGTATGTGTGGCGGGCCAGTAGAGGGTGCTCCTATGCTGAGCCACCCACCTCACTGCACCCAGCCACCTTCCAGGCTCCAAGTGCCTCCCTGGGGGCGCCTCACATCTGGCCAACCCCCTTCCTGGAGCACACCCACTAGCCTGGGGGTATTGCTGCCACCACCCAGGGATGGGCTTGATCTTGGCACGGTGTCACCTGGGAAACACAGGTCTAGTAGCCCTCGAGGGTACTTGACTCACTTCAAGAACTTGGGGTGCTTCCCTCAGTTGGAAGCACAAGTAGTGGTCTCCCTTAGTCAGCCGAACCAAGGGGACTCCAAAGCATAATCTAGACCCACTCCCAATAAGTCTCCCATGCTAGGTACAAAGGAGAACTTTATTGGTTACATGGAGTAGGGTTGGAATAGGGTACAGAGTTGAGTAGTATCAGAGAAATCCCATAGAGCAAACAGGGTGGCTGGGGTAGCCTTTGATCACGCATCTGAGTTACTGCAAGCTATATATCTAGTTAGATCTCAGGTAGTTTACTTACAAGTATCATCCAGAGGCTGGTGGAGATTCACTGATCATGAGTTGCCAGAGAGAGCAACTTTCAGATGGTCCAGTTCTTCTCTCTGAGTTTTCATCATGGCTATGCCTCCTCCTCCTGGGCAGTCCTTAACTTATATAGCCCTTATGACCTCATTTACCTGGTCCAATGGAGGCCAATCACCTGTTGGCTGCCAGCCAACCAGTTTAAAATGCATCACTGGTTGCTGGGCAGACTGACATAGCTCAGAACAATAGGAAGCCCAAGCCCCTCACCCAGGTATGTGATGCTAGTGATGTAAGCAGAGGGATCAGGTTTCCGCCCTCCCTCAGGAATGTATCCAAATCAGGTTACAACTCAGGGTTACCTAAAGAGCCCATAGGATGTCTGCCCTTTGCAGTGACCATGTTAACCAAATTGTCACATAACAGAGTTTTTTGGGGAGAGACAGAGGTGGCATTCTGCCACAGTATGCAAACAAAAAAATTACATTTTGATTTCTTGGGCACCATATTTAGTTGTAAACTCATATCTAATTTCCTGTCCATTACCTCTGGGCACTTTTATATGTGCTCTGAGGGGGAGGGGGCAGCTCTTTAACTAGAGCAGCTCTTAGAGCCACTCCAACTAAAGCACCACCAAGACTCATGCATCAGTGTCCCCATGCTCAAAAATGGTGGCTCAAACGAGCTTTAGGTCAAGCACCGCCACCACCAATTTTAAACGCAGGGATGCTTATACACAAGATGCAGGAGGCTGCTGGAGCACAGTAATTGCCACACTCTAGCAGCCTCAATTGAGTCTGCTCCAATGCACTGGAATTCCAGCCACACTCGTGTATAGGCACCCTTTGTGTCTATTCCTCACCACTACATTTATGAACCTATGGGGAGACCCATGGGCTCCACAGGCCCAGAGTTGGCCTTAGGGAAAATGGTGCCCTAGGTGAACTTGTATTTTGGCATCCCCCATGGGACCCCCCCCAAACCCCTCCTGGAAGCCTTCCCCCAAGGTCACTAGTGCTGCTGCCCTGCTGTAGAGGGGCTCCACCCAATGGGCTGGGGAGCTGGGCAGGGCATCTCCCAACTGCACCCCTGTGGAGCCCAAGTAGAGGGCACAGGACCTATGGCAAGCAGCCAGCAAGTGCTGGTACAGGGGCTCCGGTGCCCTGCAGATGCTACGGGGTTCTTCCAGGGCTCAACATGCCACCAGCTGTGTGCAGGCAAGACAGCCAGAGCCCTTTCTTGCTCCTCTCCATGAGCCACCAGCCCCAGCCCAGCACCCCCTGAATGTACCACCTGGCCTGGCCCTGCTCTGCCCCGCCTAGGCAAGAGCAAGTGCTGTTGCTGCCCCCATGCACAGAATCCCAAACAGCTTGCTCTGCCCCACCCCTGCTTAGACCTTGCATGGGGCCCCAAGCAACACTCCAGGCCAGCACTGCCACCTGCCATTCAAGGCACCTGAGTGCATGTGTGTGTGTGTGGCACCTCCCCCAACCACGGTACACTGGTGGTCACCCACATTACCTGCCCCTAAGGCTGGCTCTGCACAGGCCAGATCTGCCCCATGGAATGGAGGTTGAGCACTACTGCTATACACCACTGGAGGCTCAGAACTGTTTATAACTTCAGAAAAAACCTCCTGATTCAAATTCCACTTTTGCTTGTACCTCAGGCAACTACAATTAAAGTTCCTGGAATTAAGTTATATGCACCTACCAGTCACTGCCTTTCCCTATCACCCACTTCCTCACAACTCCATGTGTGCCAAATGCTGATGAAAACGTGCCGTGTAGCCACTTTTTTGGTATGGATCAAGAATATGGCCTGTATGGCTCTCAGGCTCAGATATGTTCAAGTGAATGCTTCTGGGTCATCTTAAGTACATAACCAAAGGGATCACATGACATTTTTTGAGAATGCAGCACACAAGGAGGGCCAGCAAAAGTGAGAGTGGTGTTTTTGTGGTAGCAGTCTCCAGTGTTGTCTGCTTTGGCACAGACACACACTATCATTTTTTTCTTTTTATCTCTCCCCCTCAGCTGCCCATTACCATGACGCATGCTGCATGTCTTCACACTCAGCCTACACTGTTTTTACATGGCCCTGATCATTCACATAGAGATGCTGCAGCAAATATGCCAAAACAAAGCCCCATTCAGCCTACACCATGCCTCTATTTGATAGAAGGATCATTTTTTCCAAGCTGGTTATTGAAATCTAAGGCTCTAGGCCTTGTTTGTTATTTCTTAAGTACTTCAAAAATGCCTTAAAAATCCATTTGATACTTAGGGAGAAAGCAAAACATGTTATTTTGATTCAAACAGACAAATATTGTGCATAAAGATATTTGTGCATCAAGTTCTTGATGGCCAAAAATGATACTCTAAACTGGGGGGGGGGGGG
>NW_005842784.1:481455-484030 GCF_000455745.1 Alligator sinensis | reverse complement strand
AGGGGGGGGGGGGGGGGGTGTAGGGGAATGTAAGTTTAACAACTCCATTATGTTTCTGATGCTGAATTTAAAATTTCTAGGCTCACTACCTTTACCTCACTAACCCGCCATAAAGTAAATAGGCAGGATCAGAAGGAATCTATTTAAGAAGTAAACTGAATTTTCATTTGTTTTTTATGGACGGCTCTTGGACATGGTGTATCTAAGTCTTGCCAGAGGCTTAAGGGTGATTACAAATTTTCAAAAATTTGGGATCTAAACAAAGCAGATTTCATTTATGGGAAACTTAAACTGATGTATTTCTTAAAATAATGTTTCTGGAGTGATAACATCCCTGAGGGAAAAGGGATCCAGCTGTGATCCAAATATAGATAGGGCATGTCTACATGAGATGCTACATCACCAGAGCAATGCACTATGATGATGTAGTGTCAGCAGGCACAAACCATGATACCACAGCTACACTGACATAGTGATGTGCTCCCTCATTATAGCGCATCGCTACAGTAACATAGAGGCTAAAAATAACTGTGCGCCACTAGCACGGCACAGTAATGGCTGTTATTGCACCATCATTTAATACATCCTAAAGGAAGTATTAAATGACAACGCAGTAACAACGGCACCATAGGGGCCATGTAGACATGCCCACAGTCTCTTTAATTAGGGCCAGATCCAAGTTCCACTGAAAGCTTCTCCATAGCATTTCATGAAATATAGATCAAGCCTTAATCTGAAGTCAGCATTATGGTGTAAGGCACCTTTTTTGTCTGAATATTTGTATATATTATTGATATAACATCCAAGACAGTGGGAATGTGTAGGGGGTGCACAGGGGTGCACGTGCACCTCCTGAGACCGCTGGTGTACCCCCTCACAGCTAGCATTCTCTGCTTAGGTGATGAGCAGGGGGGCAGGCAAGAATTCTGGTGCCCCTCCTGAAAGTGCTGGCTGGGAAGTGGGGGTGCCAGAAGGAGCGATCCCCATGGTCCCCCTGCAGCCGATCATGCTGACCAGGAGGGGACAGTTCCCCCATGGCCGATCATGCTGACCCCAATGTCGCTGGCACTTCTGGGTAAGCGCAATCGGCCACGGGGGCCCATCCCCACCGGTTGCTGACTGGCTGCGGGGGGGGCAGGGGCCCCCCCCCCCCAGACCCATGGGGCACCAGACGCCCATGATCCAAGATGGCAATAATTTAAATTATTAAAATGAGAGAGGGTTTCTTGTCCTTTCTCCACTTCCCACCCTACAGTTTGTCCATTTTCATAGCACTTTTGTGTAAAATTGTCTAACATGTTTAAGTGATATAGGAGCTTAAATCACATTTTCAAAAGGTATTTCAAGAATTGGGAGTCTTAGATCCATGGTGTTTTTGGAAATGTTGTTCTGTTATATAATGTGTTCCACTGTTCCCCCTGTATTATCTGCCAGATACG
This sequence comes from Alligator sinensis, assembly GCF_000455745.1. Taxonomy (NCBI): domain Eukaryota; kingdom Metazoa; phylum Chordata; order Crocodylia; family Alligatoridae; genus Alligator; species Alligator sinensis. Next base: position 482,591 of record NW_005842784.1, on the reverse strand, counting down.
TTTGTTGTTTAGTTTGGAGGCTTCAGAGAACCTTAAAGGAGAAAAAATGTATTTTCTTAAGAAAAGGAAAAAAGAAAGAGGAAAAAGTATGAAAACATGATTTGGAAACAAAAAAGGTTCAGGAATTTTGTTCTTGGAACCGTCTTTCACACATTTTGATGTTTACTAGATTTACCCCTTTTAATCATTTTTGTCTTAGTACATCAATGGCAGATTAAAATTTTAAATAAAGCGTATCACATGAGGATTATTGAAAAACCCTCTTGTACAGAAAAATAATGGGCACTTTTACGCATGCACCAGGGGTGGGAGGCGCAGCACTTTAATTAGAGTGACTTTCGGAGCTGCTCTAATTAAAGTGCCACAGCATCTCACATATCAGCATCCCCATGCTTCAAAATGGTGGCAGGGGTGTTTGAACTAAAGCTCATTTGATGAGCTTTAGTTAAAGTGCCCCCACCACCATTTTAAAGTGTGGGGCTGCTGATACACGAGATGCGGGAGGCTACTAGAGTGCAGTAATTACCATGCATCAGTGTAATTACAGTATATCAGAGCAGCCTCCATGCAAGTATACAGGCACCCAGTCTAACCACAATGAAAAAATTATAAATCTTCCACCAAGGCACAGTGCAATTATGATGTTAGAATAATCCAAGCTAACTGACAAGAACAGCAACAAACATTTTCTTCTGTATGTAGAAAAGGAAGTGACTTGGTAACAGTGATGTGGACAACATTTAATCTGAAGTCTTAGAGTCAAACTGTACTAGCTCTTGCTCAGTTATGGGTTTGACTTCTTATGCTGTATAATCCATAATAGAAAATTACAAATGATAAAAGACCTAACCCAAATTCCTTTTCAGGAGTTCTTCCACTGACTGCTATTAGCATTAGGTCATGTATTTGGGGCAAGTAGGCCAGACTTGAAAACTAATAAATTGCAAACTATACCCAAAACTGACAAAATAAAATTACACAATCTTAAAACTCTGGTCTAAAGTCCATAGGTCCAACTGAGTGTGGCGGTAGGCTTGACTTTATGTGAAGCTACCTTTGCATAAGTGCCTGATTTTCTTTACTTCAAGATAAAGACAGTGGAACTCCTCTATGTGCTCAGCATCTCTTATGATCAG